>NC_072767.1:20273006-20573006 GCF_022539595.1 Amphiprion ocellaris | reverse complement strand
ACAGAAGTAGATACATCCTCCCACTGTAGCACACGCACGGACACACGTATGCAAACAGAGACAGAAAAAGCTGCTGGCCATTTTTGCATTTTTGTTTCCCAGTTTTACTCAGAAGCTTGGTACTGACAGACTTTGAACCTTTAAAGAAATCTATATTTTAAAAGCCAATTACACAAGCAATTAGTTTAATTTTTATATGCAGATCTACTTCTATTCTTTCTGTAAACACCTGTATTGACTAAAAAGCTTACCCATTAAGTATCAAGCTTATGTACTTGCATGAGTTCTAAACAATGAAAGGTTTTTGTTTTCTAATGTAAAATTATCCAGCAGAATTATCTTGTGAAATATAAAATTTATTATTGAACACATTAGAATAATGCCAGAGGATCAATAATCAAATAATATTAGACTGCTTAGGTATGGGATAGTGGTTGAAAAACAGCACATTTTGTCATTTGAGCTCAGCTTAAATGTTTACTGTAGTAGACAAAAGAAGCAGACCCACCTTTTGGTGTTCACAGTGATATTTAACATAAGAAACACAAATGATCACTTATTTAACCTTTTCTCATGAAGGTTGTATTGTTGCTTTACCAGCATATGGTCTCCTACACTGCATTTCCATTTTAGGGAAAGTGGTTTTGTAGCTTTCAGCAAGTGAGACACTTTGTAGCACATTTTACTGAAATATGATAAAGAAAAAACTGTAACAACAAAATTGTTCATTTAAAAAAAAAAAAAAAATCATGTTCCTCCTTCCTTTTACATTTAAACTTCTTAAACCTATATTTTTATGCTTTATATTTTATGCTTCTGTAAGGTTATATTTAATCTTTTAAAATTCATTGGCATCAAATATTGAATTGACACTACCTACTCTGAATTAACATGACATACTATGAGAAGTTAAAGACTATGTTGTTGCCTTATAAAATGTCATAAAGATAGCATTTTATTGGCTGTTTACTGATTATTTTCTATTTTTCAGGTTTAAAAACTTACAGCCATTAGTATTAGCTGAATTCTTGTTTAAGTCAGAGTGCTGTACAGTGAAGTAAGTTTAACTATTGATATGGTAGAAAGAGAATCACATATGGGCAGATGCTTTGTTTTTTTGCTATGGGAACTGTGGAAGATCAGAGAATTAATAATGATAAAAAACTATACAAAGCCTGAATTCCTTACCATCAAATCACTTCTACATGCTTTAATTAATTAGCAAAATGGTACAATAGAGCCACTTATGTGATCTTTTGAGTGGCTGTTCTCACAATAATGTGTTTACCAATATAATGTTAACAAGTGAAGACTTTTAATTAAAAAGTTGGTGATGAATCATCAAATGCAGATGCAGAAAAATCCTTGGTTGGGTAGCACATAAGTTGAATTATTTATTAATCGCCAGACAGTAAAACAGCACAATGTCCTTGTTCAGTACACACACTAGCACTAATGTTGCAACCAAGTCCTTATCTGTTTCATAACATGAAGCGGTAGCTGAAATCTAATTAACTAATTACTTAACTGATCAACAGACAATTTGTTTGGGCCCAAGTAAGACCGATAGATCTTTTGTTGATACTGAAATTTGCCAATTTGTCAAACAACAGGCAGAGTAAGTGCAAAATCAGCAGTTATTAATGTTAAAATTATGTGATTGTTTTTAATCACAGGTTTTAAACTGTAATGGAGTTCATCATCAAATCTTTGGTTGTCAAATTTCATTCATCAGTGGGTGAATGTACTTCCTCTTGTTCATTTTCAGGTCTCACTTAGCATCAGTCATGGGTGTTGTCAGAAGTCAGAATTGTCAGTGGAAATTGCTTGCAAGCATCATTCATTGCACCTGATTTCAGTGCCATGCGTTTGTTTAACCAGTTAGAAGTGAAATCTTAAATTTCAAATTCCAGTTCCACCAGATTTTCATTAGGAAATACTTCAACACTAATTGATGCAAGCTGATTGTAGTTACAGTGTTTTAAATTCTGCAGGCGTGATTTAGCCCTAAGACATCCCTGTCATCTGGTTGAACATGAATTTAAAGGTGAAGATAGTTTGGCAATACAAGGACAATATTAAATGCAGTCAGATGCATCTTCCATTGACTTACCATTGATGATAACTAAGTAAAAATAAGTAATTTATTGATGACTGGCTTGCTGATAACTTGTGCAATCAGCTCTGTTGAATTGGAATATTCACTATGCTTGGTGTTAATGTTTACTATGGTCAGTCAAGACAGATTTAGGTATGTTTTTAGTTTAAGGGTTACAAAATCTTCTGCGTTAGGGGATCTCTGTTGTGTCATTTTGCTGTCAGTGATTGTTTCTGCAGGACATGTCAGACTTTGATAATATGAAAAGCTGACTGTTTCCAATGATGGCCATTAAAATGCCTACGTGATTGCCCTCACCCATCCCTGTTTTATTACCCTGACAGCAAGCAGGAGAGAGCATTGCTTTCCCTGATTATTTGTCCTGGAGGTTTGACGTATAACCAAATGACAACTGCCTTAAAAACATTACAGTGGATGTGAAATTTCCAGTGGACAGACAATAGCAGCCACAAACAGTGTCCTTGCTTGAGCTAGCCATAGGAAGTGTATGCAGCAGCAGCAGCAGCAGCCTGTCATTGGTAGAGGAGGACTCTCTCTGTTTAAGTTCCACCTTCTTTTTCGTCAGCTGAATTTAGTTCCTGTCAGTTTTTCACCTCAGCTTTTCAGCTGGGCTGTCTTATGTTTAAATAGACACTGTTTTCGTTACCTGTATACATTGTACACAGTATATAATTACTTTAAATTTTCTACACAGTATATAAATATTTCAATATTTCATTTTGTACACACACACACACACACACACACACACACACACACACACACACACACACACACACACACACACACACACACACACAAACGTACAAGAGAGCTGAAATGATCATTTCATAACTAATTCACAAGAATTAGCAGACCAATAATGATTTGTTAAAGTAATTTTTTTTAAATAATCAACATCTGAGTTTTATATTATACATTTATAGATTAAAAATTCATCACAGAATGTGTAAAACCAGGCTTTGTTTCTAGTTGAGGGTGTCCTCTCAGGAAGACTGAGTGGTGGGTGTGTAGGCTTTTAATTTACCCACACCTAAATCACCTACACAACTGTCGCCTTTGACTGTCAATCAATAGCTGCATAACAAGCTCCTTCAAGGTCTTGTTTTTCTCTGGTGCAAATAAAGGCTCCATTTACTTTGTGTTTACAACAAAGGAATGCGGACCAGGCACAGTGATTTTACCTACGGGAACAAGGAACAGCTATGAATATGTTGTTCAGCTGAAGGGGGCTTGTTCAATGATTTCAAACCTATAGCCCCCTAATATCTGATGGCAGGTAACTGCTGCTCTTGACATTTGTTAAAGAATGCTTTTTAAATATTCAACAGCATAATTAAGAAAAGGTTTTTTGAGCTTAAATACAAAACAAACAAGATTCATTAGAGACAGTCAGAAGTAGTAAATTGAATTTAAGTAGAAAGAGGAAGTGTGAGGTAAAATGACATAGTAACTTACTAACTCACTGTTAGATGCAGACCGATGACTCACTGAAAATCTCTTCTCAAGAAATTCAGCTGTAATGATTGAGAAGAGTGAGAGAGGATGCGTGTTACAACATGGCTTACTTCACTTACACATGGACTTGGCACAAACCAGATCACATGATTTATAAGAACAGATGTTAGAAAAGCCACTATAGGTTTCCTTAGCTTTTTGTCTTTTATCAATGTAAGCTTAGGGTGAAACAGGATGGGTTCATCGGGAAAGTATATGCTCTGTCCTTAAGTATTACTTCTTGTAGTCCATTATTTTAATGGATTTTTTAAAAGCTAAAAATGAGTTATGACACGCAAGAAAGGATGGTCATGAAATGGACACAAAAACAAATCAGTCTGTCACTGACTGTGCTGTACTGTATATACACTACCGTTCAAAAGTTTGGGATCACTTAAAAATGTCCTTATTTTAGAAAGAAAAGCAGTTTTTTCGATGAAGATAACATTAAATGAATCGGAAATACAGTCTAGACATTATTAATGTGGTAAATGACTATTCTAGCTGGAAATGGCTGATTTTTAATGGAATGTCTACATAGGGGTACAGAGGAACATTTGCAGCAACCATCACTCCTGTGTTCTAATGGTACATGTGTTAGCTAATCTTGTTGAAAGGCTAATTGATGATTAGAAAACCCTTGTGCAATTGTTTTAGCATGAGTGAAAGTGTGGGTTTTCTTGGAAAACATGAAATTGTGTGGGTGACCCCAAACTTCTGAACGGTAGTGTAGGTCTTACGGTCCTCTCTGTCTATTTGTGTTTTTGCATATATGCTTGTGTAACATGGTGTGAATATACACTCATCAGACACAACATTAAAACCACACGCCTCATATTGTGCAGGTCCCCCTCATGTCACAAACACCTTTAACCCATCAGTGCTTAGACTCCATAGACCTCTGAAGGTGTCAGGTTATCAAGTACCAAGACATTAACAGCCGTTCCTTTAAGTCTTGAACTGGAATTGTTTGTCCAACACATGTACCAGATATTGGATTGGAATAGGTTGGGAGGGGAGTGTGTCTTGGCCTCTTTGTCATGATCCTATTCTTGAACACGTTTTTGCAGTTTGGCAGGGTACATTATCCTGCTGAAAAAGACCACTGACATCGGGGAAATTCTGTTTCCATTAAGTTGTGTACGTAGTCTGCAACAGTGTTTTGTTTGGCGATATGCATCAAAGTAACTATCACATAATAACCAGGTCCAAAAGTTTCCAATCAGAACATTTGTTAGAGCATCACACCGCCTTCACTGGTTTGCCTGCTTTTAATATTTCATCCTGCTGCCAGACAAATGATAAACAGGTACCTGGTTGTCCAGTTCTGATACTTATGTGTCCCATGTAACTGCTGTCAGTGATAAACAGATTTCAGCATGGGTACTCTGACTTGTCTGTCCATACACAGCCCCATATGCTGCAAGATGTGATGAGCTGTGTGTTCAGACACCACTCTGTCATAGTCAGCATGAGGGTTTTCAGCAATTTGTGCTACAGTAACTTTTCTGTAGGCTCAGACCACACAGTCCAGCCTTTGGTCCCTGTCACACTAGTGAGCCTTGCGCACTAATGACTCTGTCACTGGTTTACTGGTTGTCTTTCCTTGCGCTACTTTTTTAGGTAGTACTAACCATTAGATTATGGGGACACACAACAAGACTTTGAGGATGCTCTGGCTTAACCATCTAGTCTTCACAATTTTGACTTTGTCAAAGGTGCTCAGATCCTTACGATTGCTCAGTAGTCCTGCTTTCAACACTTTGACTGTTCTTCTTTTGCCTAATATATCCCACCTTTTAACAGGTTCCACTGTTACTGGATCCTCAGTGTTGTTCACTTCACCTGATAGTGAAGTGTTATTGGTAGACTTAAGGTGATGAATGCCTCTATGAATTTGTGTGATTCATAATCCTTAATGACTCTCGATATATTACGCTTTTCATATTGTTTTTTCCTTAGAATTTAGTATCAGTTACTCATAATGCTTTTCCAAGATCCATCTCACCCACAAAAACTAGTATTAGTTCTGCAACAGTGTGTTAAACCCATGTTCGCAAAACACAGTTCAAAAATGTCTGTCAAGCTGATGACTGCAGCACATGTAGTCTGTTCAGTAGAGACACCAAGCAAGAAAAATACTGTATACACGAAAATGACAGTTGGGTTCTATATGGGGCTGGGAGATATGAAATTCATTCGATTGATGTAGATGTTTTGTTTTGGCTTCATCTACAACGATACTTAAAACACAACACTGATATGTGCTTCCTTTGCTGTCTCTCAAATGATACTTGTGGTGGCAGTGGGAAATTATTCTGTGTAGGCACAACAGAAATGTAAATTGTCAGTTTCCTTGGAAATGCCTGCATGAGTGAGCTTTGCTGGTCATTCCCACTTGAATCACAGCAGCTCCAGCTGATGACAAAGAAATGAAAATGAATGAAGGTAGTCGTACTTCAGACATCAGTAAATTCACCGTAATTCATTCAGATTCAGAAATGAACTAAAACCACTTGCTAGCCTAGCAACATTAAGGCTGAAGAGAAGCAATAAGGCTACATTGAGCAGGAGCTTGCTAGTGCTCTTTCAAAAACAATATCTAATGCTGTCAAGACATAATTGTTAAATCTTTGAATATAGACAACCCCTACCTTTTCAAATCTGATGTCCAGAAAAGTATTGTCTGAATGCTGGCCAAAAAACTTCAATGTGTAAAATGGCATGATGAAGAATTTTGCTACTCAACAAAAAAGCAGAATGCAGGTTGAAATGAAGGTTTCATGTCTGCTTGTATCAGATGCATTTTATCCATGTTTTTGTAGTTGTCTATTGAATACAACAACATTATAACAAAAATAAGGATGCAGTAAATATAATTACTTTCTTGTTTAATCAATTAATTATTTGCCTGTCCAAAGAAAGTTGAGGAAGCATTCCTCCATTCCAGTTCCCTAAAGTCCAAAAGGAATTGACTGACACATCTCTTATTTTATCTGATCAGCAGCCTAAAACTCAAACATAGTTTGTGAGTATTTTGAGTTACATGATAGTAGAAATATCTTGTAAAACTGACCAATATCAAGTTAAGATGTTCCCATTTTAATTTATAGTTTTGGTCCTCTGACTTAATATTTGCTTTCCAACTCTGCCTTTTGAAGCTAAAAAGTTGCTCCGCACAAAACCTGTCATCTTAAGACAAAAGTTTAATGCAATGTTCTCACTTGCCTCATTTCTTTGTTTCACTTCATTTATGCAGCATCTGAATGCCATCTCTGTGGGTGATGGAGTTGAGCAGGCAACTCTGTTTGAAAATGAGGAGAAACAGGAGGGCCCAACTCTCCTCCTCTCCTGCTTCCTCGTGGGGCCTGGAGATCCACTTTTACATACCGGAGATGCACCAGCTGGAGTACTTTAAAGGCTGCTACACTGCTGAGGAGCTCTGTGTTGATGCTGCCAAGAAATGCTGTGAGTGACTAACCTGTTGTCTAGTTGGCAAGATCAGGACTTGCTTGTTGTGCTTATTGATTGAATCTGTGCCCAATGCAGTAATGATGGGTGTGTTGTAGATTTTACTGTGAATATTTTTAGGACAGTTGAAGTCCATAGTAGACAAAATCACCATACTTACATCTTCCTGTTAAGTCAAGCTTAAAATTAACAATAATCAGTAGTAAAGTAATTTTGTATCTGTTGGACTCTAATATGAACACAGCCTTATATATGCTGTCTGCCAGCTTGTGGATTTAGCGAGGAAGTGATAGTGATGGGAAATTCTTTCAATCAAAAAACAAGCAAACACTGAAAAACTGGTAATGCATTGGTAAAGTAAAACAGAAATTTCTGCTTTGATGACTACTGGTATTTTTAAGATTATACCTAGACTGCCACATGTAAGAGTCTGTGGAAATCAAATTATATTATTTATTACAAAATAAATTGCAGTACTACAATACTTGCAGCAAATGGGTCCCAGAAATTTTTAATGAGAGGTTACTTAGGCCCGGATATTTGGGCCCAGCCCTAGTAGCCTGCCATTCAGCTGTTGACATATGAAATAACATGCATTAAATTCCAAGCATGGTGACTTCTCTTAGTGAAATATTTATAGTAAATGGTACTGCAGTAAAGCATTTTTGTTTAGGGCTTTGGAATGCTTACGTTCAGCACACAAATCTGCAAGTGTTCTCCAAAACCAGTAACGATGCTTTTCATCTTTTGCTGAGAGTAAAATATGCAGTTTAACCAAGTTAATTAGCCAATAATTTATCAAAGTGTATAGATCTTTCTATCGATTGTTCTGCTGATCTTGGTTTATTAGCAGATTGCTTCCCTTTTCTTTTAATTGCTCTTTTTGGACAGGCTGCAAATGACTCTCTTCTAATGTAATGATTGTAGTGGTCTAAATATTGATCCTTTTTTCTCTTTTTCTTCCCTTTCACAGCAATTTCTCCCTTGTGCCATAACCTCTTTGCCCTGTACAATGAGACAACTGACACTTGGTATCCCCCCAACTATGAGTTCAAGATCACAGAAGAAACCAGTACCAAGCTGCACTATCGCATGAGGTAAGAATGATTTTCATCTCTGGCTATCTACATTAAAGTTAAATATTATGATTTTGTAATTCCTACTAGTTTTCACAAAAGAATTTCTCACATTGGAGCAAGACTGCGAACCTCTCTTGAGCATTGGCCAGTTTGCTTTGTCTTGGCTTGGCTGGGCGTAAACCCAGAAAACCCAGCTGAGCCTCGACATCCAACCCACCACGTTAGGTGTTGGGATCTCTAAGTTGCCAGTTGGGCAGTAAGCAAAGTCGGAAATCCTGGCACATGTACTCCTGACTGTAAAAACTGGCCGCTTGGATCTGGAAACTCATAGTTGATGTCTCTCTGCCAGATTGCTTAAATGGCCATGTGGGGGATATGCCAAAAACTGGAATGGGAATTGTGCTATTAAGTTTTTGGTTTGATGATCTCTGGATGGCAGTCCTACTTATGCAGAGATGATGTAGCACTGTGACTTTAGGTGCTGGGATAGTTTGAACCTAAAACTGACAGGAGAGACTTGATTATTCAAGACCTGTGGCTTAATAAGAAAAAAGAGAAGGGAAAGAAGCCAAAGATATCTCAATGTTTGGGATTCAGGAAAAGATGAACGTTCAAAGATATGTTATAGAACTTTGTTCATGAACAATCCTTATCTGAAAATAGGCATACAAGTCACTTAGAATAGGAATGGCAAGCAGTGTGGCTGACGTCTTACAACCCTCTTAAGTGATGTGAAGAGCAGAGTTGAACTTCAGACTTGATTCAGTGATAAGACAGAATTACACCCTTTTTCTTTGTAGACATGCTTTCATAAGAATTTTCAAGGGAAAACTCAAGAAAAGTCTGAAGAGAAAACCTTTACATAACAGGCTAGCAATATTTTATTTGTATTTACTGGATGATTTTGAGGAGAGTTAAGTCCCCTGTCAGAGAATGTTTTGTACATGCTAGGTAGCATTCCATGCAAAGAGGAAAACAACATTACTGTGGTATCAATTATACTTCCTCTTTCTCTGTGCTGTTTTGACAATAGCAGATTGAGAGAAACATGAGTGTGCATTAGAGCCTAACTGTGGTGCGTGCTGTGTGTGTGTGTGTGTGTGTGTGTGTGTGTGTGTGTGTGTGTGTGTGTGTGTGTGTGTGTGTGTGTGTGTGTGTGTGTGTGTGTGTGTGTGTGTGTGTGTGTGTGTGTGTGTGTGTGTGTGTGTGAGCTTGCTGCAGCCTCCTTTGTGTACTGAAGTGCAGACAGCTAAACAAGCGGGATATTGTGGTCTAGTCTTGACTTACACAGTTTTTAGCATTCACAATTTTTCAACCCAAATGCACAAACAGGCATTACAATGCCACCTGGATGGATTTCCATCAGGTCAGGAAATAACAAGACTGAGAAGCAAAAGCCACACTTGCTGATCTGTGAGGCAGTACTTAGACACAACCTCTTTTAGCCGACTGCTATTGCCAGCATGCTTATAGTGGCAGGGTGTCATACTGATGTTGTAGGTATGTTTTCCAATGTTTAACATCTTACTTTAGTGTGTTAGCATGCAAACATTTGCTAAATTAGTCAATAAAAGTAAGGCTGGTATTTTTCAAACCATACACTGTTTGCAGTCCATGACTACCAACAATGTATTGGTAATCCCCTTGATAGGAGCTGAAATATATCAATTTTCAAACAAAGCGATGGGCTAACATACGCACAAACTGACTTTACAATTCCCAGAGCTGATTGGCCAGGGTCTCTCTGTTTGCAGTTTGAATGCATTCCCTGTGTATTGTGGGTTTTATTTTAACACAGGCACTGTTTCTGAGATTTCCCATTTAACGGCATGGCTGATTCATGTAAGATTTTAGAATTCAGCTCAAATTTGAAAGGATGTTCCTGAATGGTACAGTTCCATCTGTATCAGAAGTTCTCCTGTTTTCATGACCTGTTGTTATGTCTTTTTTTTCACGTCATAATAGCATTTCACCAGTCCTTTCACCACATGCATGCCTGTTAGTTGAACATTTTATTTCATCTACTGGGATTTTCCTCTTTTGTTTACTTGGCTTGTTGCTTGTTTTTCAATGTGGAATAATTAAGAGAAAACAAGGAAATAGTTCAAAACCTAAAAGAAAAACCTTCAGTGTTGTTCACTGAAATTCTAACTGACTGGGTAGTCTTTGCTGGAAAAGTGAAAGTGGAGATGATAAAGTCAGGAAAATGGGCTGAGGCAAGTGTTACCCACATTTGTTTTTGAGAATTTTATGACTCCATAGGATACAGAATGCATTAGATGACTCTTTTTCATTCTTTCTCAGTGCACACGCTTGTAAATGCACAAAGCACATGTATGATTATGGCAGTGTTATAAAACTTTTCATTTCACCCTTTTGTCATCACAGTTTCACACACTTTGTTTAGTTTGTGCAGACTAGTAATTCAGCAGCATGCATGTAATGATTTAGAGTTCTAATTCTTTTTTTAATTTTAAAATTCCATCGCTGTTAAGCATCATCTCCTTCTGGTCAGAACTTTCACTCAATACAAACATAGGACTTGTCTTGTTATTAATATCCTTACTTTTAGGCAATAATCTCAAATTTTCCTTACTGTCAGGTCTAAGTCAGCATATTTAAGAATACAGTACTTGTTGGAAATTCTTTAAGCATAAAAAGACAAACCAAAGCAAAGGCACACCCTGTGTTTATAATGTTGACCTATTTCTCTCCTGTCAGGTTTTATTTCAGAAACTGGCATGGCACCACTGAAGGAGAGTCCCCAGTTTGGAGACACTGCATCAGTAAACTTAGAGGAGGACACAGCCCACAGAAAACACCAGAGGGAACACCCCTACTAGATTCTGCTTCCCTAGATTACCTGTTTGCCCAGGTGTGTGTTTGCCGTGAGTTACTAAGGATGTGTTTTCTAGCCTGTTTATAGGCATTGCTCACTCATTGTTTCCCATGCCAAGAGTGTATTTGTGCAGATTACTTCAAAAAACTGACCTAACTGACTTTTCCATTTTTAATGCCTTTGAAAGTATGTTTTCCTTTGAAGCTCATATACCAACAGAAGGGGAAATCTAACTACCAGGAAGAGCATTTTTAAAGTCAGCGACAGATAGCAGTAACTTACATCTGTTAAATCAAGATTGCAGCATGTACAAGTCCTATTTCAGTGGAGTAGTTTATCGATGTTTATATTTGTATGTGTTTGGTGTATGACTGATGTGACTTGTTACACAGGGCCAGCATGACTTTCAGACAGGCATGGTTCCACTGAGGATGTCCCAGTCAGAGGCAGAGCAACACGAGATAGAAAATGAGTGTCTGGGCATGGCTGTACTTGCGATCACTCATTTTGCCATGGATGTGGAGATGCCCCTATCCACTGCTTCACGTGAAATCAGGTAACACACACACACACTAACTACACTTTCACTTTAAAACATTTCTCACATTTGAAGTATATATATCCCAAACCCCATGAATATTGTAACTGAAAGTTCATAAATTTACAAATGTTTATATATTTTTCTTTCTTAATCCCCCAAAGCTACAAGCGTTTCATCCCAGAGTCGCTGAACCGCAACATTAAGCAGCGGAACATTTTGACTCGCATCCGCATCAACAATGTGTTCAAGAAATTCCTCAGTGAATTCAACAGCCGCACAGTCCAGGACAGCAACATAACACCGTACGACCTGAAGATCAAGTACTTGGCCACACTGGAGGGCTTGACCAACAGCCTGGGCAGCGAAATTCTTGAGCCGGTCTCACTCAGTATAATGCAGGAGGGGGAGCTCTGCAATGGAGGTTACTTTGGTAAGAATGCAGGAAGAAGATGAGGCGGTGCCCATAAGTAAAAGCTCTTACGCAATGTACCAGATTTGTGGCGTGCAAGAGCTCAGTGTGGGTTGTTGTATGGGATGTAGTTTACCTTTTACTATACAACTAAGACTATAATGACTGTAGAGTAGAACTGCTATTTACCAAGGTAATTCCTCTGGGAATAGAGGAAAGCAAAGAGAGTGAGAGCAGTAAAAAATTTCTACATATGATGACAAAAAGTATAATTGATACTTAACCACAAAAATGAGATAACAATTTGTGATTTTAGACCTGCTGAAGGATTTTAATCAGCTACACTGGATCTGTGTTTGACTATAGTGGTTACGTGACAGTGGTTAGTTTAGTATGTTTACATCTAGAACTTCTGCGGTATCTCACCCACAGTTCAAAGCAGAAAAAAAGGTTTGCACTCTGTTGATGTCCAAACATACCTGAAGCATTTTGAGTTTGTTCACTTTGATGAAAACCAAAAGTGAAAGGAAAAAGATGTTTACATGTCACATTAACCCACTTTTCACAGAGCAGACCAAACATTTGATTTCTCTAATCATTATGTGAAGTTTTCAAGCACTGATATAGAACTCAATGGTTTGCCTAACCTGCCTGGTCACTGGTCAGAATAGCTTTTGTTAATAACACATTCCCAGGCTTTCCTCATATTGCACAGTCATTGAACAGCACAGATTTTTTTAAACAACTATATTGAGAAGCCAAACAAATAACATTAATATATTTTTTCCATACTGTGAGTCTTTGTTTAGCTAATGAAATATAATGTGTTCTTTCTGTTTCCAGGGTACTACAACCAGAGCCAAGAGCAGGGCCAGACTCAGAACATGGAGACAAGCCATGACATGCAGGTCCTGGTTACTGGTACCACTGGCATTTCCTGGAGGAAGAAACCCGCTATGGTAAGTAAGCCTGTGTGTGAACAAAACTGCAAGGGCCTCTAGTTTCATTATGGTGAAGTGGTAGAACCAGAAAATTAGCAGATAGATCTCTCTCTTGTTTGGTCTTCTGCCTATAAAGGATTTCTGCCACGAATGTCATAATATTCCATATATTTAAAGAAAAACCTTGTGAAAGTCACCACAGTATTTTCAATTAGCCTATATTAGCTGGCAATATTTGAACATAATGATGTTTTTTTCTTACATGGCCTGTGTGAAAATATCAGCTCTTTTTCTGCCATGTCTCTTACAACAGACACCTGTGATCTCCAAAGAAAAGGGAAAGTCAAAGAAGAACAAGCAGGATGGAAAACTGAAAAATGACAGAAATAAAGAGGCAAACGAAGGCTGGGTGCTGCTCTGTGACTTCCATGAGATCACACACGTTGTTGTCAGAGAGGCAACAGTCACCATCCTTACACAGGACAACAAGAAGATGGTAAGACAAACATACAAACAAATCAAAGGGTACTATACTTTATGTGGGATCAGCATATATAGTTTCAGTTGGTCCTAAATCTGTTTTTAATTACCTTATCTATAACTTCACGTCGTTATTTTGAACAGTAGCCATAATACAACACAGAAGAGTAGTGTCATGTTAAGAGAGAAGCTGTAAACAGATTATTTATGTTGGATATTCTTTAATGTTCTCTGAGTATCTAAAACATCTTTCATTTTCTGCTTATGATTTTAGTTTGATTTATTCATAATTAAAAACACAATTTTCTATCCTTATTCCACTCAAGGTTTTTACATGTTTGAATGATTTGAAAAATAATTTTTTGCACAAAATTTGTATGGCTTTATTGTTGCAATAGCCTCAAAAGTCCATGTCAGTCACAGCAACCATAATCTCAGTAGAGTCATAAGATGATCACTCCATCTTGATCATTTTAGTAATCATAAGTGTTGCATTGACTTGCCTTCTGAGGTGATGTGCTCCATGGCAACATTTGTTGATTGAAGACCCGCTGGGGTAAAGCTTGCCCTTCACTGCATGATTTTAGCGATGACTGTAGATGATGTCATGCACTGATGAGAAAGTGGATTTTGAGGTGGTAACGCATCATCACGCTTTGTGATAGACCTGAGTGTTGGTAATGCTCACTACTCTCTACTCACTATTGAACTCTTACTTTTTACTCATCTTTATCTCTGTTTCTCTTTTCAGGAGATGCAAATGAGTTCTCGGGCTCAGGCTCTGTCTTTTGCAGCCCTTGTGGACGGGTACTTCAGGCTGACAGTCGATGCCCACCACTACCTGTGCAAGGAGGTAGCCCCAGCTTCAGTGGTGCGCAACACCAACAACGGTTGCCACGGACCCATCTGGTTTGTACTAGCAGTGTTATTAGTGGAATGTGTGTGTGTCTGAGTGTATTTCTGTTTTATTACAAAGCACTGCGTTACTGGACTCATGCAGTCGTATTAAACACATGGCTCATAAGCTGTCTGTTATCTGTCTTTCCTTACACTCTGGCTGCCTCCTACCTCCCCCTATTTAGAGAGCATACACTGCACTCATCCTATTCTTTATAACTAGTTCGAATGTTGTTTTTCTGTTTCTAGCATATCAGTGCAGTCACCAAACAAGCATCTGTCTGCCACTGATGTTCGGTCTTTGCATCTTTTTATTGTTTGATTCTTCTATAATTTAAATTTTTTGATAAATTTTATTGACTCAAAAAGAATATTTTTAGCACCTAAAACTTAGTTTTGTTGCCAATGCACTGAAGAAAACAAAATCGAAGAAACAATACTGGCTGTGATAAGGTTGACATCTTCAGTCTACATTTAATAAGACTGACCCCATTTGTTATGTTTTTCCGTCTCTAGTACGGAGTACGCCATCCAGAAGCTGCGTCAGGAGGGTAATGAGGAGGGTGCCTACATCCTACGCTGGAGCTGTACTGATTACCAGTACATCATCATCACTGTGGTCTGCAATGAGGTAGTGTACTTATTAATAGATGGTAGTAAGTATCATTTCATCTATCCCCACAATGAAATTAGGTGAGAATTTAAATAACTGTGTACGAATTGTTTTGCAATTGCTCTTTATTTGTTGAACTCCAGAAAACTCTAAGGAATTATATGTGTCACTGCTACGTTATAGCTTAGTAATTAGTAAATTTCGGTTGTTACGCATGTGAATAGTATAAGCATTGTCATTATTGTTACAGCAATCAGCCACAATGATAAAATGACTTGACAGGTGAAATGAACAACATTGGTTATTTTGTTATAATGGCATCTGTCGAGGGGTAGGACAATTGGGCAGTTTAATGTTGGAAAGAGGAAAAATGGAAAAAATAAAGGTCAGAGCATCTCCACAATGCAGATCTTGTGGGGTGTTCCTGGTATGTAGTGGTTGGTACCTCCCCATATAGGTCCAAGAAAGGACAAGCGGTTGACTGCTGACAGAGGTGTGTATATCCATGACTTATTGATGCAAGTGGATAGAATTTGTCCTCTTAGTGTCATGACCGCAAATGGGTCTATAAATTGCTCACAATACTCTATGGCCATAGTGAATATAATATGTATAAACCCTGCATTAGTAGGTCAGACTGTAGTAGTGGTATCAAAGAGATGAACTGGAAAACCCTTGTTTAGGTTATTCACTAACAAGAGGACATGACAAACACACAGAGAGGCAGCGAACAATATGCTATCGGTTCATTTTACCAGATTACAGGAAGCTGAGATCATGACAGGTCACTACAGCATTGTGAGTCAGCATGGGAGTAAACACCCACTCATTTACAAGCACATTCACCAAGCTGATCTGCTGGGTCCTAAGTAAATAGCAACCATTTTCAAAGAAGGCTTAGTCAAGGTCTGAATAAATGTTGTTTTAAATGCATTGTGATAGAGATATATTTCTGTGGCGTCTATAGAGCTTTAACAGAAGTATAGAAAACTTTTGCAATATATTTTCTGATACAATTATGACTTCTAACAAAATAAACTCTCTAAGACCTGTTTGTTTTGTTTCCATTAGACTTTTACATCTTGTTCTCTGCTACAATCTCTGTTCTTCCAAACCCCTTGTTTAATATCATTTTTCTTTTTCAAATGACCTCATCTTCCTTATTTTTGTAATTTTTTCAGGGAGCAGGTAGTATAATGTTTTTGTTCTCCATGCTTTGATTGTAATATCTGTATGTAATTATTATATACTGTCATGTATATCCTGTGCGGAATTTTATGATTTTGTGTGATCTGGCATTATGGGAAAAATACATACTGAAAGAATCTTGGCCAGTGAAGAACTGTCTCTCTTGCTCCATCCAGATCTTGACAGACTTGAGGGATTCTCGTCCTGTGCGCCAGTATAAGAACTTCCAGATTGAGGTTACCTCCGATGCGTTCCGTCTGCACGGCACAGACACTTCGCGGTCTACTCTCAGGGAGCTGCTGGGGCATCTGGAGGGCCAAAATCTCCGTACCGACAACCTCCAGTTCCAACTGCTCCGCTGCTGCCCCCCACAGCCAAGAGGTAAAGTTCGCATCTTATGAAAAATATTCACAGTAATACCCAAACAAAAAGAACAACACATTACTACAGATGTACTAATTCGGACAAGAACAAACACAGACCATTAAAAAAATGTAGCAAAGGTAAAGCATATACTATTCCAGCAACATAAAAAGGTGTTAAAAGCTCAGCCGTGTTTCAAATTAGACATATTTCCGGATACTTCATAGCAACAACAGTAGAGTGTATAGACGTACATATAGCACATACAAAAATGTGTTTATTAAAGTGCTGCTGACTCAGATGGAAAGTGACAGATCATCTTGACTCCAAGGAGAAACCGCTTAATGTTAGTGTTTGTCCTCTGCTCAAAAGACTTTTAAAAGGATGTCATTCAAAGTTTTACAAAGAGTGTGGGTATTTTGTACTAAGCCAATTTTGACTTGTACGATTTCCATGTAACATCACTTATCTGAGGCGCTTTTGTGCTTTGTCATGTTATCTAGCTAGAGCAGACAAATCAACACTAGGTGTGCAGTAAAAAAAATAAAAGTTTTGGAAATGTGAGAATGAGCCACACACAGATTGTCTTTTAAGTAATTTTACTGGTTCACAGCAAGGTATTTGATTAATAAATATTGAAAATGTACATATAAAATCTTGCATGACTCTGCCAACAAGTACCTTTTATTCTTTGTACATGGGAAGTCCATCATGATGATTCTGAAAAAAGAAAATATACTCTTCAAAACCGTTTGTACCATATTATTTCTGTTTAAAACAGAAAGTTGCTACAGAAGGCGGAAAATCCTGCTTGCTTTGCCGTCTAGCAGTCCCTGCAATGTGAATCCACACCCTGTGCAGCACATTTTACTCTGCACTACTTTGCACGATGCTACATCATGGCTGGGTGTGGTAACAAGTCCAACACACTGCACATTAGATAGGGTCAGAAGTGCAACAGACTTGAATCTTTCAGCCTAGCTCAGTGAAAAAAAGCTTTCCCTGTATACAAAATTTAATGTGGCCTTGCTCTTGAAGTGAATACGTGTCACTGACTGAGGGTAAGGGAAGCATTGCTGGCACCAACAATGTGTGTGTGTCTGTGTTTCTGAAATGGTGTCAGGGAGGAAGAGAGTAGTAAACGTGGGTTTGCGGAGCCAAAGAGGCACTCTTCTGTTTACTTCACTTGGGGAAAGGTGGAGCCATGTATGCATGTGTGCATGGATGTGTTAAGCTGCTTATGTTTTTGGGTTGTGTGGTTTTGATGATTATCAAAATGTGTAACTGTTTTGGTTTAGGATTTGAGTTAGATCTGCTTTAGAGGAATATAAAAGATTGGAGTGCTGTGGTGTTGTTCTTGTAAGATATTTATGATGTGTTACATAACATTCTGGCTACAACAAGAACATATTTGTGTGCTCACTTTCTGACAGTATGATGCAGTTCTCTTTTACTTATTGTTGTTTTTGGATCTATGTATTTATTTATTCTGAACATAATGTCAACAATCTTTGAAAATGAGGAGGCATGTTTTGCTACAATTAGGCCTGGATTAGGGCAAAGGGTTAAAGAGTGGGTGCAGTGTAATGTGCAGTATCTATGGTAGATGTGGATGCATGTTGTGTTTGGGTTTTGCATAAAAACCCAGATTACATGTTACGGAACAGTGCTCTTAACGCTCTTTGACATGATGCTGATGGAGTGCAGATGCTTTTTTTTTTCTATTTAACCACAGCGTTGGTTTTGTCATAACCTTAGACATCCACAACACACAAGCACAGACAAACACTCGCACATAGTATGGTAACAGGCACAAAGACATTTTCACTTGATCCTCCCACACACGGCTCTGCATATACAAAAAAATAAACTGAATCAGTATGGTAACCGGACCTAAATATCTGTTCACATCATTGCCACATTGACGTAATTGTTCAGAGCTCGTTTTACCACATGTAGACACAGTTCTGCTTTCATGTTGAATGCGTGCATATATGTGCATCTGTGCATTTTTACAATTCTTGTGTGATGTTACTTCACTTCGTTGTGAGCATCATTTCGGCTTTTTTTGTAGTCAAAGTTTATTGTTGTTGTCTGAATGCAATGTAGCCTTGTCAAATCAGTCTACACTTTTGACAGTAGTACAAGAATGTCACCTTGACAATAGTGTGTAGGCAGATGTGACATGTTTTGTGAAGGACTTCAGAATACCTTTCCCAAATATGAAAAACTCTAACCATTCTTGGTTCATTTGAAGTTTCTTACTTACTTTATTCCCTATGCAATGCAATAACTCTCTTTGTATTTATGCTACAGAAATTTCTAACCTGCTGGTGGTCACTAAGGATAGAGCACCAGTCCCTCAGACACCTATGCAGGACAGCCAACTTAGCTTCCACCGCATTCTCAAGGAGGAGATTGAACAGGTACACTTTCGCTTGTCCACATCTGTATGCTATGTGACAGTATAGTAACATAGTTAAGAAAATGTAGGCTGTACATTTCAATTTCACTTCACTTCTGTTTTGTACATTATAGTTTAAGCTTCCAGTGTGCTGTTTGTTATAAATGTAAATGCACAAAATATTAGAAACACTTTAATTACACTGCAGTCTTGTGTAAGACTACCAGAAAGTACTGGCATAAAGCATAACAGAACTTAGTCCACAAATGAAACTAAAACATTTGTAGCTTTGACCTTTACTGCAGTTACAAAAATATTTATACCCCAGGAATCCCCCTCGTATTATGATGAATTCACACAGCTGAACTTACACCGTTAAGAATTTATTTTTTGTTATTCTCTTTTTTGTTGTAATTTATGTAGCTTGTAAGAGAAAATAAATTGCTTGACTATCAAGATACTCCTAAGACTTATACAAGTACAATTAGTCAGTAAGACTTCAGTTTTTCTGCAGAAACTCTGCAGAAGCTCCGTTGTTGTAGTAGCCAAAGTTTGAACACTGACTGTAACTATTTTCTGTAAAGCTGTGTTTTCTCGGCTCTCTGCTGTGTTAACCAGGAGGAGCACCTCGGCCTGGGAACTAAAACCAACATCTACAAAGGCACACTGAGGGTGAAGAGTGAGGAAGACGAGGATGCAGGTTACTCGTCCTTCCAGGAAGTCAAAGTTGTCCTGAAAGTGCTGGGTTCTGGACACAGGGACATCTCCTTGGTGAGACACAAGCTTATAACAGCAATATCCTTGTACACCTCTTCTTATGAGGACGTCCGTTCTGTTATATCTAACCATATTTATGTTCAGTAGCTGCAAGCTGTTTCAACATCTATTCCGACAATCTGTTATGCAAGTACTGGGTCAACTTTGTCTTTCTGTTGACAGGCCTTCTTTGAAACAGCCAGTATGATGCGACAAGTGTCCCATAAACACATCGTTCTCCTCTATGGAGTGTGTGTCCGCCACCTGGAGAGTGAGTATATATAAAGAGCTGTGCGTTTGCAGGTGTGTGTGTGTATGTAAAATGTGCTGGTATGTCTCAACCTTTTGACATTTGCCTCTTTATATCATAAGATATCATGGTGGAGGAGTTTGTCCAACCAGGACCACTGGACTTGTTTATGAGGAGACAGCAGAGTCCACTCAGCACACCATGGAAGTTCCAGGTGGCCAAACAGCTGGCCTCAGCTCTCAGCTACTTGGTATGAAAGGGAAACACAAACACGTGCTACACACAAACTTATATTCAGCCATGGGACAATTTGGACCATATTACATCAATTTCATCTACAAAATGTGTAAATATACCCTCTTCATTGTGCTGCTTTTTTGTATTCTCTGTATGTTGTGTTTTTGTGTGTGTGTGTTGTAGGAGGACAAAAAGCTGATCCATGGCTTTGTGTGTGCTAAAAACGTCCTGCTCGCCAGGGATGGACTGGGTGCAGATGAAGGAGGGCCCTTCATCAAGCTCAGCGACCGAGGAATACCAATCACAGTACTCACCAGGGAGGGTGAGTAAAGAGTACACGCGTCACTTCAGATGTCTAAAAATGCAACCAAAATGATTACAAAACAGCCACCATGGAAAATTTCACAGTAACTTCTGCTTTCTCTCCCAGTCAGCTGTATATAAAAGTAAAAACAAAAGGAGAAAACAATCCCTCAACTGAATATACGACTTAAGCTCAACCACAATTAAATACATTTTAAGGTAGAACTCCAAAGATACATATACATACGATTTACTTTTTATTGTGTGGGAACACGCACTGATTGTTGGTTTGCCAGACTGAGACTTTATTGCATGAATAATTTTAAAGTATGCTTCCTGCTTCTTATAACTGTAAAGTAGTAGCTATTGCTTGTCACTCTTCAGTCATTTTTCCTCTTTTTGCTTCAGAGTTGCTCTATGACCTGCATTTATTCCACCTCTATACAGAAACAAGAAAGAAGAACATTTCCGTTCAACCAGAGGTTGTCAGTAATAGGAATCATATTTGTCACATAATCGGTGCACATTGCAGTTGGGCACATTTCCTGTTTCAGACCATAACTTGGTTTAAAAACTAGATATTGCTTCAGAAAAGACAGCACAGCAAGGACACTTCTCAGATTGCAGTTCCCCTCAAATGGCCGCTTCATGTTTCTGTTTGTCTATTCGAGCTAAAAGTTGGGCGATATAACCGTGTGGCTGTGCAGATGGGTCGACAAACCACAGGACAGACTGGAAATGTTTCTGTGCAAATGTCCACTGCCACATGCCCCTGGGAATGCTCCTCTCTTGCTCTTCCTTTCCAGAAGTCTTTAGCATTTCTTGTTCTGTGTCAATTAGTTTGCTGATCAAACAGTTTTCCAGTTATATATTGATGTCCTTGTACATAGATTTGATTGAACGTAGTGCATAAAGTGCTCAAAACCCCACTGGGAACACTCTTCTCTGCTTCCCAGCAATCTCAAAGCGCTTTACTCAAACCCTCAAATCTATTACTCTCTTTCACTCATTTTTTTTTTCTCTCTTTTGTCCTTAAACTCGATTATCTCCTTTCCCGCTCCCATTTCTGTCTCTATTCAACTCCCCCACTGTTTCTTGCCATCTTTACTCCCTTACAGCTTACTAACATATACCCCTCATCTGATGTTATAGATTTATAGAGAGGCCATGAAGGTCATCCCATCAGTTAGTCCGTCTTCCAGTCAGAGTGATATATTTTGGCCAGCCCATGCCAAACGTTTTAACATTCGATAGAGACAGTCAGTCAACATTTTTAGCCAGCTACCCGCCCAGGCAGCCTGTCGGAGCTGCTCTGTATTTTATTGTTGATTGTTGGTATTTGGACTATGGTGAGAGTGTGTTGCCAACATCCATAAGGTCACGTCCTGGGATTTGGTTTTACAGTGTAAAACTGTTGTCAGAGTCTGGTTAGTGATCATATTTTTGCTCAAACATAGAAAGTTTTATTTAGCGATTGATTTAACAAACTGAATGCCTGTCCATCTATCCATTATCTATACTCCGCTTAACACTCTGTAGGGTTGCGAGGGGCCTGGAGTCTATCCCAGCTGTCTTAGGGCGAAGGCAGGGAACACCCTGGACAGGTTGCCAGTCTACCACTGGGCCACATAAAGAGACATACAATCAAGCACACTCACCTTCACGCCTATGGGCAATTTAGAATCACCAGTTAACCTCAGCATATTTTTGGACTGTAGGAGAAAGCTGGAGCACCCTTTGCAACCCACACATGCACAGGGAGAACATGCAGACTCCACACAGAAAGATCCCAGGCCACGATGTGAACAAACTATCTAACAGTATGCTAGCGACTGATCTGTGATATCCAGAGTGAAATCTAAATATAAAATAGACATGTTTAGGTCAGGTCACTTTTAGGTAGACAGCCCAAATGCTGTGCAGTCTGCATAACTCACGTTACCGTCTACACCTAGACCCAGGACATATCAGTGAGGAAAGAAATAAGAAAAACAACACTAAAAACCCACCAACAGAAACGGGAGACATTTCTGACCGAGTATCATTGGAGGGATCCCTCCTGTAGGACAGACAGACATGAAATAGATGACAAATATAAAGAGAAATAATGTTGGATCCAAAAATAGAAATCTAAATGTTGAGGCAGATACAGTTGGTGTGGTTATAATATGTTTATAGTTGACTGTCAGTGGATAGATGTTGTTTATAGTTGTTTTAAAGATTTAGTCTGTATTTCACACTTGGTAAGAGGAAGTACTCACTCCCATTATCACATTTTGAAGAGAAAAAGTATCCCTTTGTAAGCTGTTGTTGACAGTCAGCTTAGTGTATTCCAGTAAAGCAGTGAGGTGCACTTGTTTGCATTTTACCTCAGGGCATCAGAAAATTATTTTCTGAGAGTTGTAACCCACAGATTTCACACAGCTCCCATAACTGTTAAAATGTGTTTATGATGCCAAATCTGTACTCAACTTGTAAAATGTAAGTGTTGCTAAAGTTTACATATATCTGCAGAGTGTGTGCATCGTATCCCATGGATTGCTCCAGAATGTGTGAAGAGTGTGTCCGCTCTGAGCGTCGCAGCTGACAAATGGGGATTTGGTACCACCCTGTGGGAGATCTGCTATGATGGAGAGACTCCCCTCAAAGACAAGAAACTCACAGAGGTAGGGGACCCACATGAACACAAACGACTGCGTATAATCATGAATACATCCAAACTAATGCCCTCTTTTGTTTTACCACCTGTGTCTTTCCATACCAACAATCACATTAACTCTCTTTTCATGCATCTCCTCATTCATGTGTCTGTTTTCATGTCCCTGTTCTGAGCAGAAGGAGAGGTTTTATGAAACCGAGTGCCAACTGGTCACGCCAGACTGCAAAGAGCTTGCTGAACTCATGACCCACTGCATGAACTATGACCCCAAGAAGAGACCTTTCTTCAGAGCTATCGTCAGAGACATAGACATGCTAGAAGAAACAAGTATGTGTGAGAAGAATACCTGCACTGCATATTTTATATACTGTAGTTGCATAGAATAATAATGCAAAGGCATAGGTTGCAAATGTGAAGCCAGACCTCAGGCAGCATTTGGCTTCAGCAGTTGTATTGCCATTGTGCCAAACTTTTATGTCTTTGGCATCTTAGAATTGAACAAATCTAAAAATGTAAGTCAGTAATAAAGAATTGCACAACACATCACAGCAATTACAAGACCATAGAGGTTCAAAAGTCAAGTATTGCTGTTTACAGTTGGAATATGACCTGAATGTTATGCATGTTTTGTATCTCACCTAGCAGCAGCCTTGTAAAGAGAGAAACTTGTTTACTCAACTCAGATGTTCATGAGGAAGTTCACTGGGTGCATTATCACTGATCTGCCCCTCCGCTGGGCCCCACTGCACCATATTAGTCTCAGTTCTTCCACCTGCTGGCCAGAATTGGATACTGCAGCCTGTCTTATTAAGCAAAGTTTAGTAGGAAGCTTGATCTTCTTACATTAAAATTCCAAAGCAGCTACAAAATCACTTTAGTATTAGTATTAGTCTGCCATAAGTTCCACAAGCACCTGAAAAGCTTGGAGTCAGTTGAAAAACTATGTTTTTATGTTATCAGTATTTTATAATTGATAGTGGCGATGTGGAATGAGTTTTTACTTAAATACTAAGTTGTACTTCTATAAGTAGCGATTTGTGTGGAAACCAGACCAAGTAAACAGTTACATAACCATAGAAAATTCTAGTGAACACTTTGGCACTGTCAACCACAATAGACTTCCTATGACGCAAGTGTGTTTATGTTGAAGAAAAGCCATGTTTTACCCAGCGTGCTTGATGTGTTTGTTTCTCTTTCTATCTTTCAGACCCATCTATCAAACCCCAGCCTACAACAGAGGTGGACCCAACTGTGTTTGAAAAGAGATTCCTGAGGAAGATCAGAGAACTGGGAGAGGTAAACAGTTGCTGCATGTGCTGTTTTGTGATTGTGTGTTAATCTCCGTTTAACAGATCCTAAAACTGAAAACAATGGTCAAACAGGTACACAGAATGACCTGACCATTTTGAAAAGTCCAAATGCATCAATAAGCGTTTTTTAAATAAAGCAGTTAAGCAAGACCTGTTGAATTGTTTCAACAGGAAGCAGTTCATGTGCATTTCCAGTAATTTAAATTTTGTTTGTTTCTCATGTAGGGTCACTTTGGTAAGGTGGAGTTGTGCCGCTATGATCCACGGGGAGACAGAACAGGCGAGCTGGTGGCAGTGAAGTCGCTTAAGCCTGAGAACCAGGAGGAACAGAGCAGCAACCTCTCCAGTGAGATTGACATCTTGAAGGAACTCTACCATGAGAATATTGTCAAATACAAGGGTATCTGTCAAGAGGAAGGTAAGACAGAAGGAGTACAGACACAGAAATGCACACAAACACGACTATACACCTGTTCAGATGAAGACACATGAAAGTCTAATGTGTTGAAAAAATACAGATCAAAATTTTAAATTGAGTCGCTTCTAATAAACACACATATTAAAGCAATGTGTAACTTTATGTAGTTTAGTATTCTTAAGTTAAATACTCAAAGTCCAGACAGGCATCAGATTTTCCATGAATCCAATGTTACACACACAAACCCAAACAAGCACACTGTTCTGTATAGAAGACCACTTTGTGCCATTCTTGTACATGTACCATTAAATCTGAGTCACAGACTTGAATATCCAGTTTCTCTGAAGTATTTACCTGCTGATCTTTAAAAAAATACTGATTTTATGACACTTGCTGCTGACTTAAAGTGCATCCTGAGTGATTAAAGACTCTTTAAATCATCTCTGTGACTGGTTATATTCATTGTTTTATAAAGATTTTTTTAACCTGTATCTCAAGTTACTGTATTTCCAATCCAGGAAGCTGAAGATGACATATGTCCTTGCTTCACTGTAAAAATATCATTATTAACTTGTTCTATTATAAGAACATTTGAAATATTTGAAAGTACCTGATAAAACACGGTGTAATTCTGGGCTGCACTGTGCCAAAAAAAGCTGAGGCTATATGTCATTTCTGGTATCTTTATATAAAATATAGGTGCAACCTGGAAAAAGTTCAACTTGAAAATGAGTGTAGTTTTGTTAAGATCCAGGAGAACAAAGATACCTTCGACTTGGTTTGAGTTCGAACTGTTTTTTTGTTTTAATTTTTTCAAAAAAAAAAAATTCTGTGAGTTGAGTATAATGGTAACAAACTAGTGGCACAAACTGGGATTAGCATGTACTATAAACACAATCAATGATGATGACTTAATGTCTGTCTCTGACTGCATTTGTATATGTATGTTTGTAGGTGGTCAGGCTATTAAGCTGATCATGGAGTACCTTCCAATGGGCAGTTTGAAGGAGTATCTACCCAGAAACAAAAGCAAGACCGACCTCAGCACCCTTCTCAGCTACTCTGTTCAGATATGCAGGGTAACACTTCTTTTTACAGAACTGTTGTCTGAGATTTCAGTCACTTTAAATCTATCAGAAATGACCTTGCTTATTTATTTATTTATTTCAGGGGATGGACTATTTGGGATCTCGACATTACATCCACCGGGACCTGGCTGCCCGAAATGTGCTAGTGGAGAATGAGAGGACAGTGAAGATTGGAGACTTCGGTCTCACCAAGACCATCAAGGATAATGAGGGATATTACACTGTCAAGGACGACCACGACAGCCCTGTTTTCTGGTGAGTCAAGAGGAGAGAAAGTTGAAAGCTGTGTAAATTTTACTCTCTTGCACTTAACCTTATGGCTGAGATCTTATTGTTAAAAGAGAGAGAGCTGAAAAGAAAAGGTGAGAATGAAAAGGGGATAATAAATATAATAGGAGGCACCAGAAGAGAATTAAATGCAGATGGACAGCATATGAACTGAGCTGATGGGGGAAATATGGAAAAAGTGGTGATCCATCCCAGCAAGAGATTTCATTAAAAAGTCTTTTTCATCCTACAGATGATAAATTGAAATTCTTTCTAGCAATAAATTGACTCTGGTGTCAGTCAAGGACCTCAGCCTCAAGGACCAAGTAAAATAGTGAATGACAGAGAATTAGGCATTAAACAGAGAGGGAGGACGAGTCGAGTGGAGTAGCTTGAAGCAGCCAGTTAAACTATTAAAAATTGGTCTGTATTTACTTCTGGAGTACTTGCAAGTGATCCTAATAACAGTATACAGAAGATACTTAAAATTTACCCTGGGTTTACAGACGCTTAGACGATTTGAAGAGATGTTTCCATCAAGCTGGTTTCCTAAAATTATTATGGTGTTCGGAGACAGTTTACATTCAAGAAAATTAGACAAATGTTCCCTTTTGTCTTTTCAATATTTGTACCCAGCAGATTTTGTCATATTTTTAGAAGACTTGTACATCTATGAAAGAACCAAAATGCATGATTATTCTTTTTAGTTGTGTTTCAATGATTCCATCAGAGAAAATGAAACAATGATATTTGTTTTGTGTTTCAGGTATGCTCCAGAATGTCTGACTCTGTGTAAGTTTTACCTTGCTTCAGACGTTTGGTCCTTTGGGGTGACAATGTACGAACTCATCACCTACTGCGACTCCTCCAAGAGCCCAATGGCGGTCAGTGACCATGTTTTCTCTTCTTTATAGTCATTCTTACACAGGCAATCAGGGAATATGTCTAATCGTGACTGTATATTTTGAGAAATTCGGTTGATGACTCTACATTGAATATACATAGCACACACTTGACCGGTTTGCAGAAATAACTGAATTCTTCACAGCATTACAAATAGTCATTTGTATGTGGCAGATGGTGTTGGTCTTTAGCCAGAGCAGCAGATGACAGACTCCACCAGGAGCTTTCCAAACTACAGCCTGTGCCAACACCAAGAGCTTAGTTTATCATGAAGATCTTTCTTTTATCTGCCACTGTTATTTAGACTTACTTATCACTCTTACTGGAGGATGATTAGTAGTACAGAGCGCACAGGTTAAGTGAATGTTAAAAGGGAGACATCAAAAAGACCAATAAAGGTAACATAGCAAAGAATAAACGACTGTGTGTCACAAATGCTACAAATCAGTATTCAGCATTGTCTTGGATTCTCTTTCAATTGTGTTGTATTCCCTTGTTTCACATCTAAATGTACAGAATAATGTGTGTTTCATTTGTAACTTGTCCTTGTCTTCATCCACACAGCGCTATCTCGATATGATTGGTCGAACTCAAGGTCAGATGACAGTCATCCGATTGGTGAAGGTGTTGCAAGATGGAAGGAGGTTGCCACGCCCTGAGGGCTGTTCTGAGCATGTAAGAATCTCATTAGCAACATGACACATCACAAAACAGTGTCATGTACTAAGGTTCCTTTACATGTGTTCTGAAGAATTCCTTTTATTTACAAGATAAATGCACATGAAAACTGGAACAAGACCAACGGTAGTTAAAATGCTTAACCTCAAGAGGAATAGAGAGAATGCTTTTTTATGTGCCTTTGACGATTAAAACAGTTAAAATCATAAAATCTTTTACCCTTGCTGAAAAAGGAAAGTTAAAGTTAAACCATAAAATGTGATGAAGTGCAAAAGAAACAGACTTAACCAATGAGTGATGACGTACAGCAACATGTGGCTCATGTGACTTTAATGGCCATTGCAGCAGATGTGTGGAGACAGGAAACATTTCTGAAATTACAAAACAGGAATTTTCCAACACATTTTCTCCATGTTTTTTGTTTAAGGTTCAACTGCTATTTATTTCATTGCATCTTCTTCTGCATCTGTCTGGAGAATTAATACCACCAACATTTTATCATGGTCAACCAACTTCTATTTGCATTTTCTTTCATGAGATTTATGTTTATGTAACTGTGGTTCAAATCTGCAATGCATTTGGATAGCAGCTAGCTAATGTTAAACATTTTAATCCTGTCAAAGAGGAAACAGGGAAGAGCAGAGTTACAAAAAGCATTAGTGCACCAAATTCACATACACTGAAATGTCCTCATCGTCCCCCCCCAGTGTCAAGACATGCAAATGGTTTTCATTTTAGATGGAGCAGTTTTGACATCCATCTTTAATATTTAATTTGCACACAGTATGGAAAAAATACAATTAGAACTGTACAGAATCAGTATCCTTATTAATGTTGGTAGTCATTAACAAGGATAACGTTGGTAGTCTGTTTTAATGTGATCTTCATTTTCCAAACTGTTCAAAGTCCACCTCGAGTTCCAACTTAAACTAAACCTTAGCTGTGTAATTCTGTCAAATGTGGCAGAGGGCTGAACCTGCTATTCTAATGCCAAATTTACATCATTGAGACCTTCAGCTGCAGGTGCCGCTCTTCTCATGCTGCTGCTTCTTTCTCATTACTGGAGATTCCAGCTGTTTCATTACTGCTGCACTTGGATAGTGGCCTGCATTTCGTTTGGTATCAAAATCAATCAATCAATCGAGCTTTATTTATATAGCACTTTTCATACAATAAAATTGCACCACAAAGTGCTTTACAACATTAAAAACATTAAATTATAAAAGTTAAATTAAAAAGAGACTCATTTTGTCACCATTGAACACTGAACAAATCAGAAAGCCTCAAACACGATTTAAAAAAAAAAGTAGTATTAACTGCTTTACAGGAGTGTAATTTGAATAAAGTGTAATCATGTTAAAATGTTTACTGAAGAGCTGAGCTTGTAAGGCACTACGTCTGCTAAATTTCGACATTTACCTTCAATCTTTCAAAAAAATGTGATAAAAAAAAGACCAATCCTCAGTTACAGCTCTTCTAGTTGCTCCTTATTGGAAAGACACCATCAACACCAGTGGCTTCAGTAGAAACATCTGAAAAAGCAGTTCTAATGAATTGTCTTTAGGAGAACCTGTGTGACTTAATTTTCTTAGCTTTATCGACCACTGCATTACTGCTAGATTCTCAAGGGAAGATTGATAATACTAAGCATGTCATACTGATAATTTTGCACCTGAAATGTTGCTAGTAGTATGAGTATCCCTGCAGTGTTTCACATGATGATATTGCACAGTCTTTGGCTTTGTTTTATCTTACATAAAAATGATCCCAGACAGTTTTAGCATAAAGTTGGAGCGTACAAATTTTAAGTTTGGAGCAACAAGCATGTACATGAGTACATTCTTACCTGTTTGAATAAAAGCTGCTGCTATTATTACACTCGTGGCGTCTCCAGGTCATGTGTGTTGCTGCTGCAGCTTATTTCTGTTAGGTTTTCTATTTTTACCACCTGCAGTCTAACAAAGTGCATGTCTGACAGGTGTACGAGCTGATGCGCAGATGCTGGGAGCAGGCGCCTGAGAGGAGAATCACCTTCAAGCGTCTGATCGAGGAGCTGACCACCATGCAGCAGCAGCTCCAATCCATAAACAACATTTAAACCTCCCATTATATGAGGTTCTGGGAGAGAAGCTGACTTTGCCTGCCGACTTCGGACCAGACGCAAACGGCAAAACTGGCCCCAGATCAGCATCTGCTAGTGCAGCTTCACTGTACTGAGAGACAAAAGCCATGCTTCTTCATAGTGGCATATAAACCTTCCATAACCATGGCATGGCAAGACTCAAAGTCTAACCATAATTTCAGTCTGCCATATTTTTTTTAAACATTTTTTTATTTGTTATATTACTCTGATATTTCCCGTTTTGAGTTATGAGCATTTGGGTTTAAAGAAATCTTGTAGCCTTAGCCCATGCTATATACGATCTGATATCTACTTCCAACTGTATCAAGAACATTTAATTGTCTGCACTGTAAGTGAAATGTCAAACTCGTGGACTTTGTCAGGCTTATTTCGCTCTGAGGACCTTGTAATTGTGTGGCTGATATTTCTCCCGCTGATGGATGCTGGAAAGAAGGAAAACGTGCCAAGAAAGGACCTGTTTCATGGTTGTGCGGCATTCCTCGAATGCAGAGCAGACCTCTGATAAATCATGTAAGAACTGCTGGAGTGGATGGGATGATGAAGATGGAACATAGATGTTAGCACAGATACAGAAGATGTGGTGTTTCATGCCGCTGCTGTTTGTTTCATGGACTCTGCTGTTTGAGAAAATTGCCTGAAAAAATGCATTTTTTTTTCGAGCCATGGAGTTACCTGTGAAATGTCTGGATTTGCTGTTCATGATGTGCAAATGCAGTCACTGAGAAGTGGCATTACGTTAGAGCCAGTAATCAGTCAGCAGTATTCCTTTCTTTGCATTGCTTTTATTTTAAAACTAAAATGGAAAGATTCAGTGGTTTTCGTATCTTAATTGTGAGCATTTTTGGCTTTTATTTGTTTTGATTGTAGGTTGGACAAAACTAGTTATTCTAAGACATGGTCTTTTAGGTTTTCAGAAACTATGAGCCAATTTTAAGGATTTTTTTGGACCAATTATTTGAGAACTTGATTGCATAGAGTTTTTTGTTCTCTGTGAAGGAGCTGTTTAACTGCATTTGCACAGGAACAGTAAATTGATATTTGTTTCTTTGTTGGGTTAAGACTTCCTAGTAGTATTTCATGAGAAATCATGTAATGGATGTTTTATTATGAATGTTAGTCATGCCGAAATCCTACAACAGCACTTGTTAAACCAGTGAGTTCCTGTGAAAGACACTTGAGGGCAGTATAACTCCACATATCCTCTCCTTTGCTGTTATGTAGCTTTACACACAAGTTGAGCTGTGCCAGACCCATGAATACTAATGTCAATTGATAATATTGGTATGTAACATTGCAAGAAACTGCCACTGCTGCAGATTGTGCATGGAGGGATTTTAGATCGTACACAGGGTTAGAAGAAAGAAAGATCAGTGGCTTTACTGGTTATCTGCAGGGCATTTTATGTTTTTTTTTTCATATTCCAAAAAATATAGAAATTCTTGTAAGGACATGAAACAATTATAATAATGTAATCAGATTTGAGCAGAGGGTTTTTTTCTGGTATTGATGTAGAGCCAAAAAAATCGTATGGCAAGTTTAGAAACGGTCAGTTCAACTTAATGCGACTGTGAATGTTGACAAAAAAGATGACAACAAAGGGGCCGTCAAGGGGACAAAATGCGCTTCAGTCCACATTTTATTTAGGAATGTAAAAGACAATTCCTTCTGCTCTAAAGAAAAGAAATATATATATTTTTCAACAAAAAAATAAGATGAAAGTATGGAAGGTAAAAGTATCCATAAATACACAATGAAAAAATAAATAAAATCAATGTTTGTTGTGTTTTGTGTCAGTCCAAATGCAATATTATTAACTACTGAAAACAGTTTGTTCTATATATTACAGTTGTAAGTAGGCATGCTAAAGTTGCTCTAGAAATACCTTATTCACAGTAAAACAATATCAATGTCGGTGTGATAGAAAATTTTGCAAAATCTACAGTATATTTCAGGTCAGAAAAAAATCCACAAACTTGAAAAGCAAATGCTGTTTACAAAGCAATAAGCACAGCAAATCTAGATTTATCTACAGCCAGTATAATGTGTCAGAAAATCAGAAGTACTTCAGTATTGCAAAGCTTTGTGATCAACACACACAGTCATTCACTATTGCAAAGTCCAGCCTCACCGCTGGCCTTGTGTAATATGCGGGATACATACTGGTACAACGGCAACACACTGAAGCTGAGAGGAAGCTCTGTTTACACAAGAACAGAAAAAGGTCTGGATTTTAACCTGAACTGATTGGGTTTGTGTTAACTTGACAACAAACAAACCACAGCTAAACTATACAAGACTACAGATAGGATTTTTCTGTTCTGATACAAACGAGCGCTCTCCAAGAATAAAACAGTTTTTTCATGTTAGTATTATACTTTCATTAACAGCTAAAGAACAGAAAAAAAAGAAAAAGCTGCATTTGCACCAAGTTTATCCTGAATTCTCCCTCCAAGGTGCAAACTGCAGCTGGCTCACTGACAGGTCAAGATGTCAGCTTGATTTGTGCTGTTATTTTCAGGGAACCAGGCCCCTTTTGTGTACAATCATCATGAGGATGTAACGTCTAGTTGGAGGCACAGAAAAAAAAAAGATACTGCCCTTCAACCATCAGTCTGACTCCTAAAGAACAAACAGTCCTCTGTATAAAAGGCCCTGATGATCTACAGGAGTAGTTAAACACAGACATGGAAATATTGTAGAACTATCTGTATTTTATAATCTCAAACTGTGGAGGCAGTTTTGAAGATAATTTTGCAACATCACACAAAAGTGATTCTTTCAGGACAAATAGTTGAGGAAGGCAGGAAGTCTTGCTGTACTGAGACACTTTCAGACGTGTAGAACCACACACATAAAGATGAAATGAGAAAAATGTAAAGTTTAGCATATGCTAAGGTGCATTAAGAAAAGCTGTAAATTTGATGCAGGCACAGGAGGCCCTATGAACCCAAACCTGTCCTGTATTTCTACAAAATCTGACTGGATGGGAAACCAGCCACGAGGAAAGATAAAAAGCTGTGTGGTGAATGGACAGAGGAAAAAAAAGACATGTCAAGACTTTGCCCACAAAAGGCAGAAACTGTCTGGCTGAAGCGCTGCCTTCCTTGACTGTGCAGCGCCACCTGGTGTACTTGTTTCCAAATTAGAGGCTTTGAAATGTTGCTGTTAAAAGTATGTTCTGAAGGCAAATGAACCACCACCATCTTCCCTAATGTGTCTTTCTGTCCTGACAGAGTAGAACTAACTGAGCATTCAGGTGGCTCATGTTACAATTTTGATGTTTTTTAAGAAGCCAATTAATTAATCCCTGTATTAAACTCAGAGTCCAGCCTCACTTTGATGCAACACCAGCTATTTGCCAGATTCATGGACTATATCCACATTTAGATCTCCGATATTTACGTGAACAAACTGACATCTCTGCCGGTGCACCCTAGAAACAGAACACCCTGACATCGAGTAAAACTGTGACATCAAATGCAACAACTGGTGAAGCACACCTGAGCTGTGCTGTGTAAATCGATTAAATGTTCACTTAGGTCATTCTAAGTGTGCTGCTAATAATATCAAAATATATGATAGTTACATGTGAAGAAGCCCTTCTGCCTGCGAAGCTTTGCTTTTGATAATTCATTTTTGGCTAATGATACATCTCCTTTTACTTAAGACACATTTTAGATGCAAGACTTGTTGCTTTTATACTCCAGTCTTCCTACTTTTACTCCAGACCTTAGTACTTTTTTCAACACCTATCTACGTGAAAGGCAGGTACACACTGGAGAGGTTGGCTTCACTGAAAATGAAGCCAACATGGAAATAGTGTCAGGCCATTCTCCAGCAGTGACACAGCTCAGTGTAGAATGGTCTGACTCTGGTGTGTTTCTATTTCTTTAAACCAATCACAATCTGCTGGGTGGGGCTAAGAACAGAATACACAGACGGATTTCACTCAAAGTAATGATGGGTGGAAATTGTTTTGGTGGCTCTTTTGCACCCAAGGAGGCAAGCACTGTCATCAACATAGATAAATCACTGAAAAATGACTAGCAGCACCGTTTTATTGCACAATTCAAACTTTCCAATAAGCTGGAAATGTTCATTGTGGTAGGCTGCTGCCCACAAGTTCTGGTTTCCTGTAGTGAAGGTGATTTAGAAAACATTAACACATAGATAGTGGACGACAAAATCACGTGAAATGTGTAGTGATTTAAACCTGCATTATTTCTAATGTCCAGCAGAGGGCAAAAAGATAGTATAGACGTCTATGAGACTCTGATCCTACTTCTTCCTTGATTTTTTACATTTGTAAACATTTTTCTGAGAAGTTTATGGTCTCAATCACTAATTGTACATCTTCCTGAAAGACAACTTGATGTTCATTTTCTAAATTAGGGCCTAATTTACAATAAAATATACAATAAAGTAATGTATGTTTTAGGGTGAGTCAACCTTGTGGTCAACAAGTCACTAATGTATCGGTGCACACTGTAGCGAGGGGTGACATTACAGGCAGTGTGTCCAACTTTTACATGCAGTTTCTTGGATTTGCGTCGACTTTGATAAGTATTTTTCACAAAGCCACGTTTGCACAGATCACGACTGAGGTAACTGTCACCTGATGTGTCTGCAATTAGACTGCTGTCAGATATCTGTTCACCAGGGAGGCAGGAATGATTTCTGTCAGCTGACCTTTAGAATGCACACCAGGATTATTTCCTCTGATGATACTGAAGGAGCACGATGACTTACTCCACAGAGGAGACAATAATAAGCATGAAAACACGAGCATTATAATGAATTCATGAAGATTTGAACAGCAGCGGGGGAAATGCGTGAGACTAGAAGGGCAAAACCATCTGTAAGGGTCCATCTAATACAAACACCAGAGCACAGAGGAGACATTTCCAGTGGGTCGGAGAGTGTGTGGTAGTTCTACGGGTATGTGCAACATGCAGGAGTCTGGCAGACATAACCAACACTTCACTGAGGGAGTAAACAGAAGAGGAGAAAGCAAAAGAAAAAGAAAGAAATCCCTGCTGGCTGTGCAGCTGGAGCTGTTTTTCTATCCGTCTCTTTCTTGCAGCCCGTCTCTCCTTACCCCTATTACCTGCTAGCAGCACATTTCTAGAGAGCTACACCCCCAGACACACACACAATTAGTGGATCCAGCAAACAAACACGGAGCACCAGTCGAAGTAAACACCAGCTCAAACCTCGTTATCTGCAATTCAGAACCATTAAGAAAGTTCAGATCTGATGGAGTGACAGAGAAGACGCGTCAAACCTCTTAATCAATCTGTAATTCCATGTGTGAGGGGCCTGATTATGAAAGTACAAGCCATGTTTGGAGCACAGGTGTATTATTTTATGAGAACTCACATCTCAGACTGGCAGTCTGAACACTTACAGGAAGACGGTTGGAAATGTGCTTGCCAACAATTTCTGAAATGCACATTACTGGCTGATGCATCTTTCTTAAAGTGCCTGTGATGAACATGTGCAAAGAGGAAAAAGAAAATTTCAAAATAATCTCTGTGCCAGATGAAAGGATAGTAAGGCGTTTTTTTGCGGCAAAATTCATGATTTTTTTTTTCAAAGAAAACCTTTCTGGAGTATTTTTCACGGCCTCCTTTACATTATTTCATCACATGGTACGTTTTTACAACATGTTTGAAAAATGGCATTTTTTTTCGACATAGTATAGTAAGGCGTTTTTTTGCGCCAAAATTCATGATGATTTTTTTTCAAAGAAAACCTTTCTGGAGTGTTTTTCATGCCCTCCTTTACATTATTTCATCATATGGCACGTTTTCACAACATGTTTGAAAAATGGCATTTTTTTTCGACATAGTATAGTAAGGCGTTTTTTTTGCGCCAAAATTCATGATGATTTTTTTTTCAAAGAAAACCTTTCTGGAGTATTTTTCACGGCCTCCTTTACATTATTTCATCATATGGCATGTTTTTACCACATGTTTGAAAAATCACATTTTTTTTCGACATAGTATAGTAAGGCGTTTTTTTTTGCGCCAAAATTTATGATTTTTTTTTTTCAAAGAAAACCTTTCTGGAGTGTTTTTCATGCCCTCCTTTACATTATTTCATCATATGGCACGTTTTCACAACATGTTTGAAAAATCTCATTTTTTTTCGACATAGTATAGTAAGGCGTTTTTTTTGCGCCACAATTCATGATGTTTTTTTTTCAAAGAAAACCTTTCTGGAGTGTTTTTCACGGCCTCCTTTACATTATTTCATCATATGGCATGTTTTTACCACGTTTGAAAAATCGCATTTTTTTTCGACATAGTATAGTAAGGCGTTTTTTTTGCGCCAAAATTTATGATGATTTTTTTTTCAAAGAAAACCTTTCTGGAGTGTTTTTCATGCCCTCCTTTACATTATTTCATCATATGGCACGTTTTTACAACATGTTTGAAAAATGGCATTTTTTTTCTACATAGTATAGTAAGGCGTTTTTTTGCGCCAAAATTCATGATGATTTTTTTTTTTTCAAAGAAAACCTTTCTGGAGTGTTTTTCATGCCCTCCTTTACATTATTTCATCATATGGCACGTTTTTACAACATGCTTGAAAAATGGCATTTTTTTACGACATAGTATAGTAAGGCGTTTTTTTTGCGCCAAAATTCATGATGATTTTTTTTTTCAAAGAAAACCTTTCTGGAGTGTTTTTCACGGCCTCCTTTACATTATTTCATCATATGGCATGTTTTTACCACGTTTGAAAAATCGCATTTTTTTTCGACATAGTATAGTAAGGCGTTTTTTTTGCGCCAAAATTTATGATGATTTTTTTTTCAAAGAAAACCTTTCTGGAGTGTTTTTCATGCCCTCCTTTACATTATTTCATCATATGGCACGTTTTTACCACGTTTGAAAAATCGCATTTTTTTTCGACATAGTATAGTAAGGCGTTTTTTTTGCACCAAAATTTATGATGATTTTTTTTTCAAAGAAAACCTTTCTGGAGTGTTTTTCATGCCCTCCTTTACATTATTTCATCATATGGCACGTTTTCACAACATGTTTGAAAAATCTCATTTTTTTTCAACATAGTATAGTAAGGCGTTTTTTTGCGCCAAAATTCATGATGATTTTTTTTTTTCAAAGAAAACCTTTCTGGAGTATTTTTCACGGCCTCCTTTACATTATTTCATCACATGGTACGTTTTTACAACATGTTTGAAAAATGGCATTTTTTTTCGACATAGTATAGTAAGGCGTTTTTTTTGCGCCAAAATTCATGATGATTTTTTTTTTCAAAGAAAACCTTTCTGGAGTGTTTTTCACAGCCTCCTTTACATTATTTCATCACATGGTACGTTTTTACAACGTTTGAAAAATCGCATTTTTTTTCGACATAGTATAGTAAGGCGTTTTTTTTTGCGCCAAAATTCATGATGATTTTTTTTCAAAGAAAACCTTTCTGGAGTGTTTTTCATGGCCTCCTTTACATTATTTCATCATATGTCACGTTTTTACCACATGTTTGAAAAATGGCATTTTTTTTCGACATAGTATAGTAAGGCATTTTTTTTGCGCCAAAATTCATGATGTTTTTTTTTCAAAGAAAACCTTTCTGGAGCATTTTTCACGGCCTCCTTTACATTATTTCATCATATGGCACGATTTTACAACATGTTTGAAAAATGGCATTTTTTTTCGACATAGTATAGTAAGGCGTTTTTTTTGCGCCAAAATTCATGATGATTTTTTTTTTCAAAGAAAACCTTTCTGGAGTGTTTTTCACAGCCTCCTTTACATTATTTCATCACATGGTACGTTTTTACAACGTTTGAAAAATCGCATTTTTTTTCGACATAGTATAGTAAGGCGTTTTTTTTTGCGCCAAAATTCATGATGATTTTTTTTCAAAGAAAACCTTTCTGGAGTGTTTTTCATGGCCTCCTTTACATTATTTCATCATATGTCACGTTTTTACCACATGTTTGAAAAATGGCATTTTTTTTCGACATAGTATAGTAAGGCGTTTTTTTTGCGCCAAAATTCATGATGATTTTTTTTTTCAAAGAAAACCTTTCTGGAGTGTTTTTCACGCTCTCCTTGACATTATTTCATCATATGGCATGTTTTTACAACATATTTGAAAAATGGCTTTTTTTTTCGACATAGTATAGTAAGGCGGTTTTTTTTTTGCGCCAAAATTCATGATGATTTTTTTTCAAAGAAAACCTTTCTGGAGTGTTTTTCATGCCCTCCTTTACATTATTTCATCACATGGCACGTTTTCACAACATGTTGAAAAATGACATTTTTCGACATTGTATACTATGGCGATTTTTTTCTACGGTGGCCCCAAAGGACAAAACACAGAGTGAAAGCACAGGCATTTAAAGAAAGGTGCTTCCAAATCCAGAAATGCAACCAATAGCAAAAAAGAATTCAAATGATCTGTAAGGTTGATGCTCATCGCAGCATTCTAGAACATGTCAATGCATGTAGCCTTTTCCTCTTCGCATGTGTTTTGTATTTGGAGCATGTTTCCCTCAACGCGTCATATTTCGTTCTAGTTTGTGCTTTGTCTAAACAGGCCACCAGATGTTTCTATTAGATGCAAATAAGATTAAGGCGACCAGAGGAAACTGTCAACAACAAGTACAACAAATCAGTTCCGCTCTAGTTTGATGGCTGGGCTGACAGGTTAACTGGAACTACAACACAGCAGCCTTGCTATGTTCAACCCAAATGAGAAGCTGGAGATACAGGCTGACAACTGAGAACAACTCATGCCTTAAAGAGACCAACTGACTTCATCAAGCTCAACACAGACTCTCTGTTTACTGGGCAGAGAAGGAAAGCAATGTGCCCGTTTAACAATGCCAACAAGCTGCTTAATATGCTATCTACCCAAAGCCACGGCTGACACTGAATATAAGTAGGTAAATGCAGAATTACTGCCGATTCCTAATTTCTTTTGGCTTTGTTAGATAGATACAGTGGAGAGACAAGACATGTGAGAGAAGAGAGAAGGGAAATCACAGGCAGCAAAGATCCAGAGGCCATGGATCAAACTGGGGACTCACTACTTGAAGGTATAAATACTGTTACCACTCAGCCTCCAATTCCCCATTAATGTAAAGAAAAATCCATAAACAATAGCTCTGCTCTAAAGCTTGTTTACCAGCTCAGTTTGCTGTGGCTGAAATTCCAACTGTATTCCCTTATTTTTCACTTTGAATATATTTTCTTGAAAGTTTTATGTTAAAACAAAACAAGGTAGTTTCACTGATACACACAGAAGCTGGTGCTGCTCTCAACTCTGAAGACTGAAAGCCTGTCAGTCACGCATCAGAATGACAACTAGGAAAGACCAGACCACATTAGGACATTGTTCTGTCGACGATTAAAGGAGGAGCGCTTAAAAGTTAAACTGGTGGCTTCTTTCCAACAGTGAACAGTGACTTTATACGAACGAGGATGCTGAAAATAGACTCAGAAAACAGGGTCTAACACACATCAAACAGGGTTGGTTTTGCACTCGGCCCACTTTTTCATACTGCAAATTCTATTCTAGCGCCATGATTCTTCTTCTCCAAGCATCAGTTAAACCTGACTTCTGTCTTGGTGCTCTCTCTTAACTTGCTCTGTGTAAAGGATTCTGCCTCTTGGTTTGCGTTGTTTTGACATCCACACACACACGACTCTGTAGTATACATGGCAATGACATAATGTAGGGAAAAAGCTGACGCGACTGATGGAATACCACTAAAATAATTCAGGCATGACTGACTTTAGTACCTGAATCCATTGTGGGCGACAGTTAGAGTGGAAAACAGACAGTCAGGAAGACAGACAGACAGGCAGGCAGGCAGACGGGAAACCAGACGAGCAAACAGTGCATTTTAAAGTCTGCTGCCTCAGCTGTTCACCTCCACAAACAGAGGCCCTGTCTCCCATCATAACACACTCTGCCTCACACACAGACATTTCTATCTTGTCTTTCAGGGTGGTGGAGGTGAGTACAATCACCTGGCAGAAAGCGAGCGCTGGAGTCCAACTGGACAGCTTTCAACCAAGCAAATCAAACTGTGGCCCAGAGAGACTCCAGAAGACCACGACGCCTCAAAGTTTATAGTTTAGTTTATATAGTTGATAGTTACAGCTGATTCAGAGGATATCAGGCAGGAAGCAAAGTACAAGGAAAAACCCATTTAAAGAAGTGCTTAAGAAGGGAAAAATGCGAAACTGCTTTAGCAAATAGCCACAGATTGTAAGAGATGTCATGTGAAAGTAGATTTGACCAGATATCATGGGGCTCTTTCTCTGCAAACCAGACTGAGCAAACAGACCATTTGAGGGTTGAAGCAGCAGAGCAAGGAAGGATAGGAAAGGCTATCATAGATGTTGAACATACATATCTCCTGTGCAATTTCACATTGATAATGTATTGTTGACTTTGCAGGTGTGAAATATGCAAATGACAAGCCGATGCAGCAGAAATGACACTGTGCAGGGGATTAGGAATTCAAAGCAGTTTTTAAAAAAAAAAAAAAAAAGAAAAAGCAGAATGAAAGCATGTGATTCCAGCTTAGTGTCAAATTACATGATTTTGATCATGATCAAACATGTGTCTGTAATGTGAAGGCAGTTACTCAGTCATATAATAAGCTGACAGACACTTATCTCTAGAGCACAATATTTAAAGAAATAAGCAAAGCCAGATTCAGAGAATACAGTGTTTTTAAGGAGGCTGCACAGTGGATAACAGGGCATACATGGGTTTTAATCGGGTTCTCTGGCTTCCTCCTGCAGTCCAAAAACATGCTGAGGTTAAATGGTAATTCTAAATCATCTGCTCTAATTCAGCTGGGATAGACTCCAGCCCCCCCACGACCCTAATGAGGATCAAGCGGTGTATAGATAATAGACTGATGGATGTTTTTAAGGAGGCTAATTTTAGAATTTGGATATAAGGTGATCTGACCTATTAGTACAGCACAGGAATGCAACGACAAGTCAGCAGATTCAGAAGAAATGGAAATTGAAAATATTGCAGAAATCGATGATAAACAGAAAGCGTATGCTGTTATAAAGACAATTAGAGTATAAAATAAAACATGATTTACTTTTACGTATAGGATTCACCTAAAATGTTGTATACATCAAATCAAGTTTCAGGATCAGCAAGGAAAAGCTGCAAATCATCTGAAATTAGATTCATACTTCAGACAAATGTTTGGTGCCTTTGAATGAAAATGACTGATGGTAACAACAGGGAAAGTCTATGGGCAAACTGTCCATATCATACGTAAGTCCATAAAAGCTGAGGAAGGAGGCTTCACAAATGAGTATGAAATAATAGAAGAGGAGCTGTCAAATGCACAAAAGGGAGAAAGTTAACTACACTCTGCACATTGTGTCTACGCTTAGGCTTTGATCAGCAGTCACTGTGGCTGATCCTCTCATTCCTGTGTTTGCGCAAATGTTCAGCATCCTCTCCTTTTTTTCTTTCCTCGTGACTGTATCCTACGTTACGGATCATGGATGCTTGCTTCAGAATATGTCACAGTTCAATATGATCAGAAAACTGAAAGACATGCAACACCATGGCACACAGCAAAACTGATTTACAGAACAGGGCAGACGAGGAAGTAATGGAAAACATGAGAATGTGTGTGTCTGTTTATTGCCCTTAGTTTAATGTTTAGCCATTTTCTGAGGATTTGACAAGCGTTCCTGCAAGCCACCACTCCCACATGAACAGTGACACTCACCCATTGTTGTGTCTGTGCACATAAACATCCTGTACATCCTGTTTACAGTGAGCTGTTACCTCAGTGATTAAAAAACTCACAGCACATATCTGGACTGAACTGACGTGTACACATTATCTGATCTCACTTTCTATTGGTTTTCACAGTGTGTGATGAGCGTGGTTGCCATGGCAATGCAAGTAATATTGTGTTCGGAGATATAGAATCAGATAGTTAAGAGCAGAATGTAAAAACACAAACAGAAAGAAAAGAAAGGAAGCTTTCACCCTGTGTATGAGCTGTTAAGAGTATATAATGCTGTGTGAATGGCAACACATTTTCACTACAAACTGAACAACTTATTCATTCAACTTTCTACAGCAGCAAGAGCATTAGTTATTGCCGGTTTGTTAGACAAGAGGCCTGTGTACCTAAACCTAGTGTCCAAACTGAAATATGAAAGCTCTTTCCTCTGTGATGAACACCAAACAATCATCTGCACACAGCCTGTGCACTGAAGTTAATAAGGACACTAGTAGAAATGAGATACACAAAATACATATCGGAGTTAGTTTTTGCAAAGGAGAAAATTAAGACATGGCGTCATGTTCCTTTGTAAAAACCACTTGGAAAGAAATTCAGCTTGGCTAAAATAAACATCAATAAACTGCTTTCTTTCCACTGAAAAACTTAAAATGAAGGTGCAGAGTTTCACATGCACAGCAGCATATTAGTAGCATTTCATGTGCCGAAAGCAACATATTTGCTGAAAATCGTCCAGACAGTTCCAATCCTATACTACATACTAACTTTAACTGCATACATCATATAGCACTCTGTATATTGCACTGTTTTAAAAGGCTAGAATTAAAAATCTGCACTTCACTGTTTTATAATGACAGGACATGATGTAATATGTGCACCGTGCAAATGCAATCAAACTGTGACTCTCAAATTACACTGCAGATGAAACTTCACCCAGTAACAGCTAATTTTGTTTTACCAAAAAAAGAAAAGAAAAATAAAAAGAAATGTTTTTAATTTTGGAGGTGTTGTGGAAGTTGTTTCACTGCCATCTACCATTAGTTTTTAATATGACCTGTAATTTGCTCCTCATGAGATAGACAGTGACCCACAACAGAAACTAAATTATAACTGAGCATTTGGAGCAGACTTTATTCTGTCACTTTTGCAGTGTGAATACTCAGACCTGCTATAATTAGTATGTAGTATGGATTGGGAGGAACTTATAGATTGAAATCTTTATGGAAAATGGCAGCTGGATATGAAAGTAAAGCTCCTGGTAGAGTTCCAGCAAAACCTCCTGAAAAATGCTTTACAAGAAAAGAGAAGATAAAAAAAGAAAAGAGGACTGTGCCCTAATATTTGGCTTAAAAGTTCAAAATCAAACCAAATAACTACATTTAAGTCAAAACAAAGATTGATTCAGTATCAATAAATGAATTGAATTGCCTTGGAATATTATTATATTACAAATATATAACAGTATAGGTTAAAAAAAATCAGACATTTAATATATCTTTTCCTTTCATTCGTGTTATACAATACGCTCACAAAGGAAAGTCCATTATATATGATATTGTCTATTACGCATGGCTTTATATATTCTGTATTACACTGCAGTATTTACACCAGCCTTCTATTTTCTGTCCAGTCTTTATAAGAAAGGTCCATCTATTGAGGGAAGCTATTGGAAGTCACCACAATTAAGGGCTGTGATTGGTTCAGGCCCTTTTTTCCTGATGTGCTCCCAAACCTTGGGATTGAAATGGCTGACACTTCCTACAGATACAGCATAGCGACACACACAAACATGCACACACACGCTCTAATTGTCAGCTGGGAGATTTAAAAGAGGAACCTGTGCGATGAAAGGACAAGAGAATAGACAGTGAAGCGGGAACAAACAGATGTCAGTCCGTCTGACGAATCAAAGCGCGAGTGTGCGACCGACATCAGACACGCTTAGTTTTTTGAAAAGGGAGACCAGTCCTCGGGCAGTTTCAGCAGGGCAGACAGGTCGCCGGCTTGCAAATACAAAAGCAGCTCGTACGTACAGACACAATTTACTTCAGTTTACGTGATATTAGAAAAAATGTACAAGATAATATTAGTTAAGTACAGTTAACACACTGACTGAGAAACAACAGTTTAAGTTAAAGAGTTAAGGCTTGAACAGGACAAAAGCAACACTGTGTGTGTATGTGTGTGTTTGTGTGTGTGTTAGTGAGTGAGTGTGCGTGTACATAAGTGCCGAGATCAAAGAGCACTATGGCTTGCTTTCACTTGAGCCATTTGCAACCCTGACTCTAGTAAACTCAATACCACCTGTAGGGATGCAAAATGGCAGCCACAGAAAGGCCACTAGAGGGAGCCGTGACGTGCAGCAGACATCCAGCTGTTGGTGCCTCCCTCCCTAAGCTTTAGGCTTTAAGGTGGTTTGGTTCATACTAGAGCCTCTTCCTCTTAAAGTAGTCGGCGTACTGCCCCCCCAGGCCCTGGGAGTGCTGCCCGATGTAGGCACCGTCTGAGGACGTCACCTCCTGCATTGCCAGCTGAGGATACTCCCTCTTATGGCCCCTCGTCTGGTTCTGATGAGACAGGAATGAAAGGAGAGGAGGAAGAGGTGAACAAAAGTTGAATGTTGTTGCACTGGTCACGTGTTAATGGAGACTATCACTGCATGAAAAGCCAGATTATCGACCCTGTGAATTACTGAAAAGCTACTAAGTTCCCCGCAGTTATTAACCAGTGGGCTATCCTACAATCAATGACATTAATTTATTGGGAGGGAAAAAATATGACATGTTGAGACATGTTGAAAAACAAGAGCTTTATTGAACAGTATAGATTGCAAGAGTTCCCAAAATCCAAAATGAAAACAGGATAAACCATTTAAAAAAAAAAAAAAAAATACAAAAATATGAAATAAAATTGTTCAAAGTTCAACTATATATATATATATATATATATATATATATATATATATATATATATATATATATATATATTATATATATATATATATATACATTTCAAAACAAATTAAAAACTAAAAAATGAGCAAGTTGTTCTCTCACACTGAGCTGGTCTCAGGCATCAGCTCTGGCTTAAAATGTCTCTTTGCTGCTGCTGTGTCATACTTATGTCTATCAGACGGCTGTCCATTGTGAAAACGCCTGTGATGTAGAGCTGTGTACTTTACATCAGCCTCCAGCCTGTAGGGCTGCACACAGGTTGGCTAGCTCCTGGCTGTGGAAGGATGGAAGCTGTACTATCCATCCACGCACCCCGTCAACGCTGCCGTCCTCCTCATCTGACATCATGTCAGCTGTGATGCCCTTCCATCAGTCCTCTTCATCTGGAGCAAGGACTGTCTTCCTGGCATCCAGCAGCTGTGAACACAATCAGTACAGGAAATCAATACATTTAATAATTTAACAGAAAAATAATGTCACAGCGACCAGCAGTACTATTCTAACCACATTTTGTATAAAACACACAATGTAATGAATCAAACTAATATCTCTTACCCTCTTTCTTCTGTGGTGACTCGGGGCAGAAGACTTCATGGCCTCCGCCTGATCCGCCATGTTGGGTTGACTGTAGCGGTAGTTCCTCCGTAGAGTTTCAAAATGCTTTTTACAATCAGCTGGAAAACTGTTAAATGAAGCCGTTATTAGCTTTATTATTATTATTATTATTATTTCCTGCTATTTTCAGCTATTGTTAGCTTTTGTTTCTGTTGATGAAATCGAAAAATTTAGAACAATTTTAAACAGGATATTTACACAGAAGGACGTCTGTCTCCACATCTGGACTTCAGCCAAAGTTTTAACTAAATATGTCCTGACTGTCTCATTGTGAGGCGAGCCCAGTCTGTGAAAATAAATCAGAACATTCATTTACTACTCACAGCAGAATAACTGCAGAGTTAACTGTAAAGTCATTTAAAACAGTTTTAAATTAGCAGACACAATTTGAATGGATGCATGAATTGTTTACAATCTACAGTACAACAATTTGCGTGCATTCAGCTGACAAAGAATTATTATACATGCTTACAGTAAACATTTTTTCTCACAAAAAAGAAACGAAAAAGAAAAAAGAATAAACAGTCTCACCCTTGTTCCTAAAACTACTAAAAGGCAAAAATAAAGTCACATTTGTTAACAAAGATGGAGGACTACATGCTATCACTGCTTAACGTTACCAATTCAGAGCATTGTGCTAAAACTCACTAAAAATATCCTACAAATGGAATATATTCTTACCGCAATTTTAGGACTGTGCTCTCCTCTTTTCCGCTTAATTTCCTCGCCGCTGGAGAAAGTGTTTAATTTGGCTTCCATGGTGACCAATGTTCCCTCTAATTTTTCCTGAGTCTGAGCAAACACACAAACTCCCTGAGCGTCCCTTGGACCACTGTGAGCAACATCAGACGTGTGCACTGTGGTCACACCAGCATCACATCCATTCAAGTTACATGGTTCATTAAAAGAATCAAATTACAGCATTTACATTTCTGTTAAAACACTTTGTCAACAGGAGCCAGTTGAAGGCTGCAGTGATTTTAGTGACACTACAATGTATAAGAGTGAAGTTATTGAATATTTGTCTCTCTTTACTGTTGCAGTGGTTTTACAAATTGCAGACGGACCCTGTTTACTCCATAGACACCAATGTTATTCCTGTAGCTTCAAAGACAGCTACTTTTGATAAAACTGGGCTTGTAGCACATTGTCTGCCTTGCAACAATGGGAAAGAGGCACCGTTTATGTTTTGACAACCTATATCTAACGAGTTATTGATGCTGGAAGTCCGAATCTGTGAATATCTTTCCAACTTTACTGAACTTGGGGCCACTACCACCTAAGGAGTGATATATTTAATTTTGAAAAAAGCATTTAGCCATACTTAAAGCTTTAAGTGCTTTATTAACACGGAACTAAAAATTTTGTATTGTTTTATTATCACAGGTTCTGTCTGAAAAGAGGTGGCATCATTTTAAACAGTGAAATCAAACTAACAAAATGTAATGACCAACCAGTGAGCAATACTGGATTCTGCAAATACATAAACAACTTTTTTAAAAAAAATCTAAATCTTATCTTAACACAGTTAATGTATTAACTTATTTATGTGTGTATGCATGTATTTATTGATTTATTTAGTACTGTTAACATATCAGAGTTCTGAGTGAATTTTTCTTAAGATAGGCAAAGGCCATTTATTGATTACATATAGGCTGTTAAATGTTTATTAAAAACTAAAAAGCATTTAAAAAAAAAACAACTTAGGCATTTATTGAGTCACTAAAATACTGTAGAGTACAGACCACATCAGCATGATTATAAGCATCCTCTGGTAAATTAACAACCAGATACTGATGTCTCTCACCATATGGACTTCAGGAGATGACTGGGGGATGATAAACTGTGACCTACTGGTTGGGTTCTCTCTGTTCTCATGTTTCTTACATGTTTGTCCCCTGACAGCTGGGTCCTAATGTTTTTTGAGCAACACACAATACTATAACGTTTTTACAATGATGGTTCTACTATGAAGCCAGTTTGACATGTTCAGGCGTTCTTTGTGTGAAAACTCAGAGATTTCAGGTATCAGAAGGTGGTTTTCAACTTTCTTTGTTAACTTTCTGCTTCAACTTTAAACTAAATTTCCTTCACTAACCCAGCCCTCTGGACTTCCAGTAAGCTGTGTTCCTATTGGCTGTCCAGGTGGCTGCTTGGTGTTATCAGGAACACCTGAGCAGCTGCTTGGTGTTATCAGGAACACCTGAGCAGCTCAGTGTCTTCCTGCTTTATTTAGCTGCAGACAAACATTTCCTCTGCTTCTCTTCACCACAGAACTGGGTTTGGCTCCTTTGCTTTAGTTTGTTCTTTAGGCGTTGGCTTGCAGCTTCCAGCAGTAAAATAGACTTTAATGTGTTTCTTGGTGTGTTTTAGGGCTTTGTACTGGATAGTTGTCTTGGTAAATGAGGTTCTTTAGCCACAGTCAGCACATGGTGCTAATGTGTGCAGTGATTAGTGGATTTGCTGCAGCTGAGTTGTGTCTTTATCTTGGCTGTAGTGAGTCTTTAGAGGTTTTTGGTCAGACACATTCTGAATTCTTGTTTGTGGACCAAGGTTGGTTGTCCAGAAGGTAAGAGTTCCTGTCCTGATTCTCTGTTCTCAGAGGTTCTCTGGTAGGCTGCAGGAGACTTTAGTGTTTGGGTTGTACTAGTTTGGTTTTTGTATGGTTTCATTTGGACGACTATCTTGAGGCCCCTCCATGTGGTTTAGTGAGGTTTTCTGCAACAGTTCTACAAAGCAACCTGCAGCAGAAGAGACTTTGAGAGTTTTTAGGAAGTTCTGGAGACCAGACTTTAGAGCAGCAGAAACATTTGTCAGCAGTTTGAGCAGGAGAAGGTGAGCTTCAGAGTAGAAATGAGACGGAAACCTTCTTGACCCGTGTGGTGAGGTCCTGTACCAAGAGTTTGAGCAGGTTGTGAAGATTCTGTAGTTCTTTGGTCTGAAAGCACACGAAGAGTCGACTCATGAAAGGAGAAAACAGGAGATATTGTTGTTTCTTCTGTCGCTCTGCGGTTTCCTTAGACTGAATATCAAGTTTATATTTTAAATGATTTGCCATGTGAGCCCAAGAAGACTTCAATAAACTCCTTCCATCCCCTGGACACAACATATTTTATTATGTTAAACCTTTTTTTTTTTTTTTTTTGAGTTTTAATCATAGTTTTAGCATAGTTTTTTCTCTTTGCTTGTTTAGTTTTCTAATCTGTGTGAAAGGTGCTAAACAAATAAAGCTGAATTGATAAACTGAATAATTGACTAACTCATGATTGTGACAGCAGAAGTATTTTCATTGTGATTTAAGGGTTTGTTTCATTTTTAAGGTTGGGGTTAAAATCTTGACAGAAAAAAAGATTAAAGAAATAAACTACAGTAAAAAAGCAGTTAAATCAAAGGAAAAAAACATTTAATATAATCAAACTTTTAAAAAGAAATTTAAACATTGAATACAATTAAATTATATTAGACAAAATATTTAATTAGACAAACAGAAGATACAAAGCATGTAATTATGAAATTAAACAAAAAATTTTAAACAAAAATATTAAACATTAAAGATGAAATATTTTACAAAATTAAACATTTAAAAAAATACAATTAAACAAGAATATTACACATTTAGAAAAATATTAAACATTTAGATTATTAAACCTTTAAAAGTCAAAACATTTAATTAAAAAAATAAATGTTTAATTAGAAAATTAAATGTTAAAGACAATAAAACTTTAAATAGGAATTTAACAGAAAATACAATGAAGCATTAAAAAAGAAAATTAAACATTAAAAGGTGGTAAAACATTTAAAAAGAAAAACCTTAAAGATTTAATCAAAAAATTAAACATTGGGAAAGAAAAGGAAATTTTTCAAACAAGCCAATAAAACATTTGAAAAAACAAACATTAAAAAGACAAAACATTTGGAAATCAAATCAGACATTAGAAAAGAATAAAAGGTGAGAAAAGAGCAAAACTAAACGTTTAAGAAGAATCAATCTAAAGACAAAACATTTGAAAAGACACCAGTTAAACTTTAGAAGATCAAATTAAACAGAAGAGACAATAAAACGATCAAAAAGAGCAAAAACAGATAAAGGTATTAAAACGTTTTCTAGTCTGAAACGAAAACATCAAGTTGTTTCTTCAAACATTTCCTCTTTCTATGTTCTTGGTTTGATTGTGGACAGATTTACTAAGAACTCATTAAAGAAAACTGCTTTCCAGATAAAGTCTACTAGTTGTTGAAGGCATTTATCAAACTAATGTTACCTTCTGATCTCCACAAACTTTACTGTTCAGTGAAGAGAATCAAAGTTTGTTGAGGATTTCTAAAAAACCCACAGGTGAAGGTCTGAGAAGAACTCAGATGGATGGTCTAAATGTGAAATCAAGACTCATGGTCACAAGTTTTAAGGCTTCTGTTAACTAGAAAGTTCAAACTAACAGAGAAGTACTGAGAAACTTTTAAAATTTCAGTCCTCAGACTGTCTAAAGGTTCAAACTAACAGAGAACTACTCAAGAATTTTTAGGATTTCAGTCCTCGGACTGTCTGAAGGTTCAAACTAACAGAGAAGTACTGAGAAACTTTTAAGATTTCAGTCCTCAGACTGTCTGAAGGTTCAAACGAACAGAGAACTACTCAGGAACTTAGAAGATATCAGTCCTTGGACTGTCTGAAAGTTAAATCTAACAGAGAACTACTGTGGGACTTAGAAAATTTCAGCCCTCAGACTGTGTGAAAGCTCAGGTCCTGAGGACTCGGGAGGTGTGGAGGCTTTGGAAAGTCTTGGAACTGAGGGTTCAACCCTCCAGCACAAAGGCTGAAGTCCAACCTCCTGAGAAAAACGGTCGAGACGAGACTCGAGTTAAAAAAAAAAACTCGAAAATGACAAAAAATAGATGATAAATGCGCAAAAAAAAGAAGAATTAGTATCTGAGCGAGTAGCTCAGGGGGATAAGAAGAGGACTACCAAGCGGAAGGTCGCAGGTTCAAGACCCACCACTGGCAATTTTCTTTCTTTGTCTTTGTCAGGATTTTGAGAAAAATTTAAGAAGGGTCTGGTCTTGAACCAGCGACCTGCAGCTCCACAGGCAAATCCTTAACTCACTGAGCTACAGATCAGATGAAAAGAAATAATTTCGTCGTCCCTTTGACATCGTAGTTCCTGAAGTGACCACATGGGCGGAGCCAAGGCGGAGCCTGGGTGGAGTCAGGGCGGAGAGTAGGCGGGGAGGTGGGTGGCGGCCTCCCCCCTCTACTCCCCCACCTCCCCCCACCACCCACCACACCTTCCCCCGCCTGACGATTTCTTCGAGTCTCGATGAGTTCCTTGAGTCTCGGCAGGTTTTCCCAAGTTTCTTGAGTTTCCACCAGGTCGGAGGCAGAACAAATTGTCATGAAGAGGTGTTGAAGTCGGCCAGGATGGACTGACTTTTTACAGCGACTAGAAGGACGATGACTAGAAGAGCAGGTCTTTAACCACCATCCATAAAATCCATGGAGTCGCTCCAGAGAAATGAAGGAAGGTCAACTTTTATCAACCTCAATCCAGATGTTCAACTTTATATCTTTACGTTCACATTTTCAGCACCACAAACCTTTAGTATCACACTTTATTATCATTTATTAGGACTTTCATGGAATCCACCTGCAGATTTTGTTTTTGTTGACAAACTTTATTCTTGTCGTCGTGGGACTGCAGTATTTAAAACTGTTTCTTCTATTTGACCTCGTTTATTAGTTTTAGTGGAGAAAGTTTTGTCAATTAGTCTCTTAAAAACTAAATAATAAATTGGATTAGTCAAGAGGTTTAAATTTCTTACTTTGTCATATTTTCAATATGACAAAAAAAATATAAAAATAAAGTCTTGAGACAATTTGACCTGTAATTGGAGTTATATAAATAAAATTGAATTAAAATTGTATGTATCTTGTAATGTTGGAGTAATTCAGCCATATATGTTGGAAAACACATTTTCTTTGTCCATTAATCTGTTGATTGTTTTCTCCAGTAATTCATTTATTGTTTTGGTTTATAAAATGTCAAACCCAAATATATTCAGTTTACTGTCATAAAAACCAAAAAGATTTACATTCATGATGCAGGAATCAGGCAGTTTTTCACTTTTTATCTTAGTTTAGTCAGAAAGATAGTTGATAAAGTGTGAATTGTTGCAGCTTGTGAGCCGTAGAAGGTTTTAATCTTTGGGGCCGAGTGTCAGAAAACATTTAGAAACCAACAGCAACAAAACACTCAACAAAGATTTGATCATTAAAGGGAAATCCAACTTTTGCATGACAATGTCTAATTAAAGGACATTTATTTCCAACGTAAATGTGTGATATTCATCCTCTGGAGCTTTCTCTTCACATCGTCTTCCACCTGGACTGGTTTGGTCGGGAGCCTGTGCAACAAACATTTGAAAAACTGCACTTTAACATCAATGAATGACACTGAAGTTTAATCTCTACATAAATGAGACTGAGTCTGGATGTGCTGCTCTGTCATTAACTCCTAAGTTTAGGGAAAGTTCAAACAAAAGAGGACAGTTCAGATCAGACTTGAGAATGAGCTTATTTTGAACAAACATCTCAGACTTTCTGAGCTTCAGCACCTATAGCAAGATATTTTAACAACAAGCAACTCAAGAGATCCAGAAGTTGGAGAGAGTTAGCTTTAGCTGAGCCAAAGAACATGTGGGACGCTAACCTAGCAAACATTTCAGACTTTTCTCTGTGAATTCTGAGAAATAATTTACTATTTAATGACAGAGCTGCACATCTTAACTCAGTCTCATTAAAACAGACTCTAATTCAGTGTCATCCATCCATATTAAAGTGCAGTTACCTGAAATGTTTGTTGCATGAGCTCCAACAAAACCTGTCCAGGTAGAAGGCCACTTTGACAAACAGGAAGTGGAAGATTCCAAGCAGATTTATAGAAGGGGGAACTGGACTGTACTAAGTGTGGTCGAGTATAGAGGGGTGTTTTGTGGGTTTTTAAGGCTGATAATGATTATTAGTGAGACATTTGGAGTCGATATTCATTTGCAGTAAATGAAAGCATTTAAAATCTTGGAGTTAAACTTAGAAGAACACAAACTCTAACAGAAAACTTTGTTGATACGTTTTTGTTTTGTTTACAGATGTTACGTTAAAGGAGTTTTATTCGTGACGTATAACCAATCAAATCACTCCAGAAGACAGAGCGACCACAGGTAGATAAAGGTTCAGAGCCAAAGTAGCACCATTTTTAAATGTATTTATTACCATAAATCAGTAAAAAATAAAATACTGATAATCAGTAAATCAGTCAGCCTACAATTACTACAATTCTACAATGGATGTCTCTTTCCTTTGACTTGTTATTTGTACAATATACGATGTATATTATGGCGTTTTTTCATACCAAAGGCTATACTATGATGTTTTCTAAGAGACATACGATGCTACTCTGTTTGTTCTGGTCCTGGGCTGCTGCACTCCTCCTCTGTTGTTTTCTGGATTGTACTCAGCTGCATGCCTTCATCCACCCGGCCTCCGTTGACTCGTCCCACCTGCCGTCTCTGGAGCTGAAGCTGGATTGGAACAGACCAAAGTACAGTCCAATCACGATGCCAGCTGCCTCTCAAAAGGCTGCTTCATCTGGCAGGTGGCGGCACTTCTTCTGAGGGGAAGCTGAGCTGGTCTGGCAGAACTTTGGAGATGTGTTCCAGTGGTTGGTGGATGTGTGGGAAGATGAACTTCTTTGATCAAGAGAAGAAAAGGCTTTGCTCTTTACTGTGATGCCTCTGTCATATCATCTCGGATGAACTTGATCTACACTACCAGTCAAAAGTTTGGACACACCTTCTCATTCAGTACATATATACATACGGAATTATGTTGTAAACAAAAAAGAGTTAATATTCAGTATTAATCTACAATGTATAAATAATATAAATAACTAAAGACCATTGAATGAGGTGTGTCCAAACTTTTGTCTGGTAGTGTGCATGCAGTGTTGATAATGTATCATCAGGTGAACCCTGAACACTGTAACTACAGTTGATTATTTTGCCATTTCATGCAAACTTGTAACATATTTGAATGACAGATTTAGAGCAGAAAGGTCAGCATATGTATTTGCTAGATGGTGTTTTTTAAGGAATCCATCCTTGAACCTCTAACAGAACCACGACCAGCCATTATGAAGCAGTTCATAGCTATTAATGTCAGGTCAGACAGTACTATATATAGACGCGTAATTGCAGGAGTTTCCAAGCTTCATCACCATCCCAACAGACATTTTTATGGAAAGTTGGTAGAAGTTTGGAACTTGAGGGGAACAGACACCTCATGTCCATCATCATTTCTCCCTATTGAGGGCATTGCTGGAAGATGTGTGGTAAACACATCCACTGTACAGGAAAGCAACATAAGAGAAAAGGTGACTGTAGTCATGCTGCTCTGCATGGTGTTTGAGATTTAAGATTTTGACAGTGTTGAAAAGTGCCTGTGATGTGCTTTTATTTACTTTTATAAAAGCTGTATGAACCCTGATTCAAATAAAGTATAAGCTGTATAGTTTTGTTTGTGTCCTTTTTCTCTTAAAAAAACTAATGCAAATGTGAAAAGTCAACCCCCACCCCTAACCCCCCTACCTTACACCTCCACACCCACCACTCTGATTTGCATTTGTATAGCTCACAGCATTTTCACTGACACAGGAAAGCTCCCCCCCTGGGAGATCAGCAGTCCACGTTAATTCCTGGCATCTCTCAGTAGTTTTTTTGCTGCCTGTAAATTGCAGTTTACTGCCATTAATTTGAAATTCCATGGAAATTTTCAGTGCTGTTTACAGACGAATATCCCTACTTTCATGCAGTATACTACTGTTACTTGAAGCTGGAAAGCCGCTGATACATGCAGTGGATTGCAATACTTGAAGCATTTTGAAAGATGGTTCCTCCAATCTTCCATGCTGTCCTGGAAGATGAGTTAACCCAAAGCCTATTGTTGACAGTTTTTGTTAAAATTTACATAATAATACACAGTAATTCTATTAAGTGTTGTTTTTGTCAAGTTAAAATGAAAAATAAAAATAAAATTGGTGTTATAAATTAACCAAGCAACTTTAAATATTAAGCTTGACACCCTAAAGTGTTATTTACAGTGTGAAGGTAGCTACTTAATTTAAAAGTTAAGGATTAAAAATCTACAGAACTAATATAAAATACAGCTTCAGTTATAATAAATATCAAGGCTAAGGCCCAACAGTAACTATGGAGATTAACCCGACTAATTTCCAACTAAAGCTACGACCCTTTATTTTATTTTGTATTATTTTTGTAGGATTTATCGGTAATTAGTATAATATGTTTTGAACTGTTTGTCGAGTGTTTAAGTGTCATAGTGTTGTTCTGTCACTGTGTGGAAATTTCAACAATTGATCCAGAGGGGAGACAATACGACTTTGAATGCTGACTGGATGATTTCTTAACTTCACTGCCGAAACTCTTAAGGCTCTAAAGCCCAAAAAAAGTGCAGTAGGTTTGAAAGACATGTTGTTTTTTTAAAAGATCACTAAGAGGTCACACATTTATCAGAGCTAGAAACTGTAAAATTGATGGAATCAATCCATTTTCAACATTTATGTGTGATGTGCAGGTCCGTCAGAAAAAAATAACCAAATCTTGGGGTAAAATCGTGGTATTTCGTCAAAATCACTTTATTCTACATCTAAGTTAAGCATTCACAGAGAACACACCCTTTGCTATAACTAGATTCTGTAAAAAAAACAAACAAAACAAAAAAACATTTTGCATGTGCAATTAGGAAGCCACATTCAGATGTCAACAACAGTTATGTGGGAAAAATTCACGGATTTTTAAATAAATTAGGTTGAACTGCAGGTTGTGTTTATACAGACCAGACAAGTGTGGAAACTAGTGAAAATGTATATTGTTATATATTTATATTCTGATAATGAATCTTCATTTTTTTTTCTGGTATTGGCAACACCTGAGAGCTTTTGGAAAAGAGTTAATTCCCCATTGTTTTCAACTTTTGTAAAACAAATAAATTCATTTTTTTTCTTTTCTTTTTGATTTATGGCACTATCAGTGTGCTGTATGACACAGCAGCCATTTTTGAGTTCTTTCTACTTCAAGCCATTGTTGTTATGTTACCATACAGGTGCAGAACTTCACATCGCAGTGAAAAATGAACCCACAGTTAATGAAAATGTGACAGGAGCAAATAAAACACATTGAGAAACTGCTTGGTGTTCAGTAGGTTAAATTAGAAAACTGAAGATAATCTTTAAAAAGTAGAACTGAATAAGAAAGGCAATGAAAAAGAAGGTGGGCAGTTGTGAAATCTGACAAAAACACAAACTTCCTCATTTATACGCATGTTTGTGTGTAGGTTCTTGTTCAACTATTGACATGAGGACTACTGTGAGTTTTAGACCGAGTGAGGACATTTTGGAAAAATGAAGACAGCTTTGCTGATCCTCAGTTTCTTACATTCCTTCAAAAAGGCTGTTTGAGACTTTAAGACTTTGTAAAGGTTAGAAGGATGTTTCAGTTAGATTAATAGTTATGGTTGGGTACTAATTGTTATGGTTATATTAAGGGAAAAGAGAATGCATTACATCAGTGAATGTCCTCACAAAGATATCCATACAAATGTGTGTGCGTGTGTGCATCTGTGTGTATAAAGGTCTTAACTGAAGTGAGAGAGGGCCACAGACGCTGTCTGTACAAACAAATGTAAATCTTTCTTGAGATGAGGCTCAGCTCACACGTCTGGCCCTGGTCTGTTTACGTCATCATGCTTTCACTCTATGAATCTCCTTTCTCCTAGTGGTTTTACAGCCTTGAACAATGTGGAAAAAAATTAAAGCTGCACTGAGGCTCTTCTGCCACCTCTCAGAGAGAAATGCCATAACAAGCCCACAAAGAACAGAGGGCAGAAAACATGCTAATCTCAACTCTCTGCACATCAACAGGAGTTTCAATGTGCAGTAATACAACCTCTCAGAAATTCCTGAATAAAAGCTGATATTTCAATAATTGGACATGTAGAGTATAATGTGTATTTCTCTCACTTTAAATGCATCTGGACAACAAACTTACTTCAAGCTTTAATTGTTTTGATTCACTAGTAAGTCCAATGTTGGTTCATTTCAACAAAACTGATTTAAAAGCCTACCAAGAAAGACATGGATAATGCCCTTTGAGCCACTGTAGTCTCAACACAGGGTACTACAATCACAAAACACTGAGTGACAAACCATTACTGATAAGGAAAACTGTAAAAACTGTACTTCTGTTAAACACTACATCAAATTTATGAAGAAAATGCAAATTAAAACTGTAATAGATTTTTGAAAAACTGACTATGTTTCATCAAAATATAATAAATTACACTTGTGGCAAATAAAGACCCTTGTTCTTATTCCTTCACTTACAGTAATAATGCGTACTGGTATTTCCTGTTACTGTTTCAAATGGAAAACCTTCCATCCTCATATTTCAGTGGTTGGTTTCCTTTTATTGTGAAGCAGCGACAGAAAAAGACAAGGCATTCCCGATTCGCTCCTAGCAACTCATTTTTAAAGCAAACAGTCCTCTGACCACTGCTGAACACTCATAAAATACTGAGGTGTAAAACAATAGTCTGTACTGATATTTATTATACTGCTTTGTCCACAGGGTGCGCCTGTGTTAAGGATGATCTTATTACACATAAAGGCATACAAAAGTGGCTACTCTGAAATATTCGACGAGGTGAACAGTGATCCCATCCCACAGATTTCCACCGTCAACAACCAGTACCGCCCACTAGGAGGAGAAACTCTGAAGTACTTAGCTGCACTTTATTGGATTGTGTCATTTAAGCTGAAGCAAGCAATAAAAAGGATGTTTCTCCCAGCTTCACTGAGAGAAGTATTAAAGATTTCATGTCTTCTATGACAAAGTGGATTTTCTCTACTTACATAGTAGTAGGTGTTCCAGTCAGTGGCGGCAGTGTGTGCATGTGTCACAGGGCTCGGAGTGGCTGCCGCCGGGTGTGGAGCCCCAAGGAAGCTGGGCATTAAAGGCAGGGTGCTGTAGGCCGGCAGCACGGCGGCAGCAGGCAGGACGGCCGGTGGAGGAGCCCCACCGTTACTGACTGCATGCAGAGACACTCCCAGAGGCTTACACACATCTACCTCCTGCAAGAAAGCATACAGGAAATGTCCAGCTTCAGATTGCAAAAAAAACCCCAAAACATTTTTAGTTGTTTAGCTGTTAGGTGGCATGTTGCTGTGCAAGTGTTGATGCATCTCATGATTTGACAGAAAATGTGCTGTTTTCTTTCACTGCTTCATGTTAACCTTTCTGCTCTCTAGTGCAGGAGTGTCAAACTCATTTCAGTTCAGGGGCCACATTCGGCCCAATTTGATCTTAAGTGGGCTGGACCAGTAAGATCACAGCATAATGACCTATAAATAAAGACAACTCCAAATTTTTCATTTGTTTTGGTGCAAAAAAGTACATTCTGAAAGTGTCCACTTTGAAGGAATTATCTTTTTACAAAACGTCATGAACAACCTGAAATTTCAAAAGAAAAACAAGTTCAATTTGAAAAATATTATGCCTCAGTTTATCATTTACACATTACAATGTACAGATCACAGTGTGTCTAGACAGGCACAAAACATTTAGTCGCAAGTCAAAAGACACAAGCGAGACAAAAAGGAAACATAACAACAAAAACGAGAAACAAAATGACAAAAGAACAATGAACAATCTAGTATTTCACTTTATGATCAAAACAACTTGCCATGGTCTAGAAATTATTTGAAATTTACAGTTTTACAAATTTACAATTTGCTGTTAATGTCTTCTGTGTAATTTTTACACTTTACAAAGTCATCCAATGGGCCAGATTGGGCCCTTTGGTGTGCCGCTTTTGGCCTGTGGGCCGCATGTTTGACACCCCTGTTCTAGTGGCTGTTAAGAGACAAGCTAGTGTCAACTATAGATCACTCATTCATTGAGTCTGCTGCTGTAAAGGCTTGTTCTCATTTCTGAATACCACATGTCATCTCTGCGTATTTTCAGTTCAGTACATTGCCAAAACTTCATGTCATATCATTTCTCCAAGATATCAGTTTCTCCACCAGCAGTGAGATCACAAGGCCAGAATGTAACGCAACAAGAGACATGGTGGCATCTTCATGCAAACACTACACACACACACAGTTATGTTTCCATTACTTCAGAGGGCATTACACTAACATACATTCATTCATCCCGGACACCTGCCCCAACCATTACTTGCCTAAGCGAGACTTTACGATAGCCTTAAAGGAAGTGTTCATGCAAAATTTGATGTTTTACATCATGGGGACTTGCTTTTAGTCCCCACTATGTGACACTGAGAATAGATTTATGTCCCCACAACCTAGTAACAACCGAATAACACAACCGAATAACACAAGTATACACACATAGCTTCAAGCAGCAGCAGATAAGCCTGGTCCTGGCTGCTCTGGGAATGTGGAGATGGTTGGTATCAGCTGCAGGGTGCAGAGTGATGTGTTCCCTCTAACGGGGTATCAGTGTCTTACAGAGAGGTCACCCTCTCCAAGTAGACATGCAGACAAACTGCATGGAAATGCCAGCGTTCAGCTCGGACTCTGCAACTTATACTCAGTCTGAAGGACAGAGTGTTTCATTTCAGTCAAGTTAGATTTTACCAAGTTTTTTTTAATTTATTTTTTTAATATCCAAAGCCTGGCGGGTGGAGCTGGAATGATAAGAGTCAGATATATTGCAGCTATACTGGTATCTGTGGCAGCCACTAAGTTTAAAAAAAAGAAATGCCAAACTACACTGGGTTTGAAGATATTCAGAAATAGTTTTAAAAATGCATGAGAGAACCAGCAACATGAATTTTAAACTTTATAAAGTCCTGCTCTGCATGCGTCTCGATTAAATAAAACTAAAAAAAAAAAAAATCTAATCAGACTTTGTGCACATTACAGAAGTGGCAGCAGAATTTGCTTTAATAACGCTCTGTGTGAGGTCGTGGACTTTCTAAATGGGCTCCTCTTACTCTCAAATTAATAATTTGTGCTCAGTTATCACTAATTCAAGGAAACAAATGACTAACTTGTGTCAAATCCTTTATCCCTGCACAAGCTGGGCTCTCTAGCTTCTCTGATGCATGCTGATAACTGAAGTGAACGGATACAGGGACTGAGTGTGTCGTGTGTGCTGAGGACCAGTGTGAGTTCAGACCTTGACAATTCAGTTTTGAAATGAAAAGGTGCATATGAGCATTTTAGGATTGTTTTAGAAGACGTCTCTGTCTATGTGTTCATATCCACTGGGCGTGAACATGAAGCAGGGGGTTGGGTGACCAGAGATTTCTTTGCTTGTACAAAGAAATCCCCTTGGCAAGGTAGAACTGTTACTGGCGATGCAAAACATAGACTGAGAGTCGCGGTTAAATTGACAGATGAGTGTGTGGATGCTTGGTGTAAATTTTGCAGAAGCGATGCATTTTTAAAGAAAATATATTAATACGGACGTAGCCTCAGACTTGGCATGTGTTTCTACCTTGCTGGCGTAGGCCTGGTTGGCTGTTGCAGGTTGGGAGTAGTACTGAGTGACAGCCTGCATGTAGGAACTGTAATCCCCATAGGAGGACACTGCTGGAGTCTGCAACACAAGAAGGTAAGTTCACAGTTGTTGTGCTTCACATTTACAGTATTTTTTCAATTAAAGATCCATGAATCTATCTGTATTTGTTATAAAAAAGAAAAAAAATGCCAATAATTAGAGATTCTGCTAAAGAATAGATTTTAATACAAGCATTGATTGATTGATTTTTCCTTATTTGGATGGACTTTGGTTGATCTGCATCACTGTGTTTTCCCTTCACTTTGTATTAGAGGCAGGATATTCTGAGTTGTCCTCTCCACAAATTCACTATAAAGTGAAGTGGACAGTGTTTGACATGCTCCTTTTTAAAAAGATATCTGAGAAATTTTGGTGAAGCAATAAAAACAAAAGAAAAAAAATGTGTAGCCCACTGACACAAATGAGTGTGTGCAATACCTGTGTGTGCTCCTTGCTGTAATCTGTGGCTGCGTTGTCCTGTGGAGCAGCATTGTAGGTGTGAGCTTGTGCGGCCTGGTAGTGCTGGTACCACTGCTGCATGGCCTCCTGCGTTGCACACACACATCAGCAAACATCAGGTGAAGGGTGGGTGGAGCAGACAAATGCTGTTTTCTCAGTAATTTTCTAGTCGTTGCTGGTTTTTTTTTTGCTCCCTTCTCTGTCTTCCTGTGTCTTCTTCGTTCATCAACTGTTGTTCCTGCCGTCGGCTCTCTCCTGTTCCTCTCCTTTGTCTTGTCTTTCCACACAAATTAAACCGACCGTTTTATTGGTTATCTAATCATGACTCATTTGTTTGGATGAGTAGATTGTAATTAACATTTAAAATTGGGTTTGCTTCTTCCTGCAAATATCAGATATGTCACTTGCTGCTGGAGGAGGCATAACTATGACAAGTGCAGAGACGGAGGAAAAAAGTGAAGGAAAGAAAGAAAGAAAGGAAGGATGATAAGTGCAGAAAAACATCCAGAAGGGGGGCTTCATGACTTGTTCTGAGTGGAGTGTTGGGAGAGAGGAGGGAAGCAGGGACAGATGGAGATACACAGAGCTCACTGCCAAATCCACTCTCACTCTATCTGTCCAAATATCCAAACCCATTCTCATCCCTTCTACCTCCTTGCCTCTCCTAGTTACAGCTCATTCTGTCACTGCTGCACTCATCCATCCACCCATTTTATATCCATCCATCTATTCAGCTGCCATCCCTCTCTTACACATTTTAGGCCTAGTAACACTTGTGAACACAAGTGTGAATACACAGACTCACATCCATGTATCTATCATGGCATTTCTTACATTTGTATCATTTGCATAGTGTTTCTGCATGTGTTGCAGTACCTGGGTGTAGGCTTGGTTGTACTGGCTGTAGTCAGTGGAGGTATCAGTGCTGTATGGGGCCGTGGTTGTAGCTGTCGCACTGTGGGAGAAGGAGCCGGAGCCCTGGGAGACCACGGGGGCAACCGAGTTGCCGTACACCCCAGAGGCAGGCTGTCCTCCCTGGGGTTTACTCCCCACAGACCCTGAGCAACAATGGGAGGAACCATGGAGGAGAAACAGTGTGTTGAAATTACAGCAGCGTGGGTTCAAATACAAAGATGAGAAGCAAGAGTTCAAAAATGCGCTTCATGAATCTTTCAATGGACATCTATCATAAAAGTATCAGATATTCATGACTAGTAGTTGGAGATGTTATGAAAAGTTCGTTCCTGCACACAAGGTAGTCAGCCTGGATTAGCGACATCTGAAGTGAATGCCAGTGGTGACTCAAAGATGTGGAAGAAAAACAGTCACAGAAACGTAATTAACCCTACTGGTGGATTTGAAAGGTGTGTCACTTTGGAAAAAAAAACAGCAAAATTACAACAATTATCAGAGCCACAAACTGTAAAAACACAGAAAATTGTTGAATCTTCAACTTTCCTTCAACTACTCGTCGGTGACGTGCAGTTTTGTCCAGAAAATGATACCCATCTAAGCTTAAAATTGTGATATTTGATACAAATTAAAAATGAATATAGAAGAATATAGTATGAAGAGCCACCACTTTCCACTTTTTTTTTCCCTGATTTATCACAATAGAACTGTGTCAAGGACAGAACATTTTTAGTTCTCTACTTCCAGCTACGGTTGTGCTGTTTTCATAGAGGTGTAGGATTTCATATGGCTGTGAAAAGTGAGCCCATGCCAAGTAAAAATGAGGCTTTAACTACTTGAAAAATATCACTTATTTCTCTGAAGTTTATTCATGTATATTCAGTATGTACTCAGATAAACCTTGCTCAGTCAATCCTGTTAGAGCTTTGAAGCTATGATGAGGCTACAGCAATACAGGAAGTGGCATGTTGAGCTACAAATGTGTGAGTCACACTGGGCATGTGCATCAACAGCAGATAAAATTGATATTGCTGCGAAAGTGCTTTGAGAATTTGCTTCATATCACCAATGGAATTAATTGTAACTGCTGCAAATCCATGCTGACTACAGCTGCCATCAATTTATGAAGAAGCAAACTAACAGTGCTGCAGACTCTTTTTTTTTTTAACCACCATCTTTTTACCACTTTATCAATGTATAATTATATAACACTATGCAATACACGTACTTTATCCACTGGACAAGAACTACAGAGGTTGTCTTAACGCTCAAATATAATTTATATATGTTAGGATCAGATAGGAATGCCTTGACTTGCTGTGTGTTTGTGTGCTTACCTTGCAGAACTACTCCTGGCATGACACTGGCCAGGTTTAGGTAAGGATTAGAGGGTAGCCTCACTTCTTTAGGAGGATCCCCCAACAAAGAACTCTGACCGCTGCTTACCTGACAGGAGACAGAAGGATTTAAATTGTATTATTCACGCTGCTGTCATCAGGAACTGCACATCAAAGAAAACTAACTTCAATCTTTCTGTTTTTTGAGGGAGCAAATTGACCTAAACTGTTCCACCACTTTGCTTCCTTCCTATCCTCACACTACATGTGCATTACCGCTGTATAAGGCTTTAAAGTTGCTTTTTATGAGCTACCGAAGAGCTGAAGAGGCTGTGGAAACCTGCAAAGATTGTTCTCTCCATTAATTACACTTTCCCTCCATTACAGAGGCTGTGGAGAAGACAGCGCTGGGACGGGAATCAGTTCCCCTAAGAACTTCAGCGCTGTGATTATCTCTGTACACTGACTTATAATGGATGATGATGCTAGCATGGCAGTGCTGGATTTAATCCAGGCCCAGTCCAGGAGATGTAGGTGAACACAAAAGCCGACAGGTATTCAGTATGTGGAGAAAATAAATGCAGGTAAACAGACAGGTGGGCTCTGGCTGCAGGAGAGAAGGCTGGGGAGGCAGAGAGGTAGCCACGACTCATACTACACTAGAAAATATGGGTGAGACAGGAAAGCATTCCCAAAGGAAGAATCCTCATGGGACTATGAATGTTTATTCATATGCTCCCTGGATAGTGAGAGTTTTCAGTGGGGTTACGATCAGATGAGGCTAAATCAGGAGTAAATACCCCTGTCCACAGGAGACAGATGGATAGAAGAGTGGAAAGAAGGAGAAGCTTAGGACCACAACAAACAATTATACTCATTACAAGTGGATCAGTTTATTTTTCTATCAAGCAATCAATGGCTTGGTCTTTAAATTGCCAGAACATAGTGAAAATGCCCATCACAGTCTCCCAATCTCCCAAAAGCCACATTTTATTCACAGATAAAAGTTTTCGGTGTTTTTTTAAACAGACAATAGAATAAAAGTGGTTGTTCAGTTTTCTACAGATCAACCAGACTGTGCTGTTGGCAACTTATCTATTCCTGCTACATTTGGCAACTTTTGGAAATGCTTCAGTGACTGTTCTGGTTTGCACTAATTTTTCAGTAAATCTACTCTCCTTTGATTGTCTTAGCAAAGAAACAGATGACTTTGCGCCGTTTTATTTTTTTATTTTACAAGACTTTTTATTCCAGGATTGTATGGCTCGCATACAAAGTTAGAAATTACATATGAGCATGAACAAGAATAATAAAACAAAGTAGTGTTTGGTTTTAAAAATGTGTTTTCAATCCACTAAACTGTGAATCTTTTATGAATGTAAACTTTTTATACAATAATCAATAATGTATGCACAATGGTACACTCCTCAGTCAGACATTGAGGGGGGGGGTTGTATAGGAGAACAGAACATTTTTACCGTTAGATACTGAAGTTACCGCTGCTGGGAGACATGAATTAATAGGCTCATAATCTCAGTTTAAGTAAGCTCTCATTGCTTCTGCTGCTGTGTGATGCAGGAGGAATCTATTAAAGTAAGATGAAAAGAATCTGACTCTGACTCACAACAAAAAGGAAATCTGTGGGTCTATTAATGTTCCGACAAAATCCTTGACTGCATTCAGTGATATATGAAAAATGTTTCTGTAAGATTCAGGCATGAATCCAACACGTTTCAGATCTGAATGAGTCATATTTATACTCATATTCTGACAAATAGAACAACATGTCAGTGGTGTGGTGCTACCTGGACTTAGGTGACCTTGGCAAGGCCACCTGGGTGACAGTGGGAGATTTTCAAAGATCATAAAACACCCAATGATCTGAGGAAACTTCACTGACGATGTGTCCAAGTGCATCAACATGATGTACTGTATCTTCATAGAACTGTAATAGAAAGTCTACGGCATGAGGGAGAGGTAAAAGAAGCAATAGACATTAAAGTTGATTTGTTGATCTGTGTGTGCACCTGTGTTGACTAAAGACACACAAACTGCAGTTTTCTTTTTGGACCAATCGCTGCACAGAAAGAAAAAGACATTGGGAACTACTCTGCTCACTGTAAAAATTAACTTTACTGTTTGCAGTACATCCATGGGCTGAATGCATCTTGTAATGTACCAGAACGTGTTCTTCTTCTCCATCTGATGCTCCACGTTAAATTTCTATTTTTAGTTACATTAGCTTGAAGGACCAGAAAGTGGCTCAGCTCTAAATATTCAGGGCAAAGAATCAGTGGTGGCCTCCAGGACCCACATGACGGACCTTAAACTTTGGTAACGCGCCCACAGCTGTTGTGTTTATTGTTGCTTCATGGGCACAACCAAGTGTAAGAATTTGTGTTTTTTAGGGGTAGTCTTTAGGCAATGTAAAGATGTGATGTCGTTGCCATCATTTTCATTGGGTACTTTGTGTTGTACAGGGCTGTTTTTACATTTACACTGTTTGTTCTGTATGCCAGTGTGATGCACAAGTCATTGGCCTTTACTCTGAGTTGCAACATCATCTACCTACCTGACTCCAGATTTTCTGGATTCTTCCACTTTACATTGCTTGAAGTACAAGTCAATTAGATAACCAGCAAACTCAGCAAGACAGTGCCATATTTGCTGGTTTCAGACAAAAAGCTGGTGATAAAGAATAATATGAGATGCAGAGAGGAGGGACAGTGGGGTTATATCGCCTGGAGGTGTGTATATTTGCTGTTAGCACACGGGTTTAGTTCACTGTGCTCACCATGCTAGCCAGGGGGCAGCCATCTGAGCTGTTGTGCTGGCCTGTTGACGTATAAACTCCTCCAGGGAGTTTAGGTGGAGGGGGGCCAAGGCCCGAGTTACTTATACCCAAGGCATAGCTCTGTCCCTGCGGCTGGGAGCTCACCATCGTCCCCGGAGGTGCCGGCTGCCTCTCACAGGTGGTGGAGGCGGACAAGGAAGAGGAGGAAGAAGAGCAGGAAGCAGATGGGGTCGTGGACACGGAATGAACGCTGGTTTGATCTACTCCTCCAGCTCGACCCTGGAGGTACGGCATCACACCCGCTGCCGATACCACCACTGTGGCATTGTGGGTAGACGCTGGCACTGACTCCTGGCCCAGCTCTAAGAGAGGAGAGGGCAAAAATAAGAAAGGCAAAGAAAATTAATAGAAAGAAGAGAAGCGTAAAGAGAGTGGGAGGAAAAGAAAAAGTAAAGTTGGAAAGATAAGAAGGAAATAAAGTACACCATATAGAAACAGAGTAAGTGAAAGAAAATGAAAGCAAGGTGAGGACAGATGCCAGATAAACATGTGAAATGGTTTTTACTGATGACCATCAGAGTCTCTGTCTCCACAAGACAGAGACGAATCACTCAGACGGCTGGAAACTGAGAGCTCAGCCTGACCGTCTCTGTAGAGCCAGTAATATTTGAGAATGGGCTTCCTGCTCATACATCATCACTTATCGTGTTTGTTTACAGCCCGGCACTTAGCTCCACACTCCCAATATTTCACTCACTCCAGGGTTTAGTAACGCAAATATGTACACACATACATAAACACAAGCACAAAAAACATACACAAACGCATAAATTAAAGATGCACACACACACACACACACACACACACACACACAAACACACACACATGAAAGGTGAACACACACACACACACACACGCACGCAATCACACTTATTATAAATCCAATATTGCTGTGACAAATGGTCTCCGCAGCACAATAAAAGAATCAGCTCTAACAAGCCTTAAGCTAACATTCCCAGCAGAGAGACACACTGATACAAGTCCCACATTGCAGACACACACGCACACACAAAATTGCAAACCCATACACACAATCAAAGAGGGACACACCCACAAATGCAACGGCACACGCATGCATAACCGCTCGTGTTTGTGCTCGCACGGTCTGTGATATATCATTTCCATTTAAAACAAGGCAGCTTTTCTCAGCTGCACATTTGAATTGTAAAACGGCTGCAGCTTCCTGTAACTGTTTTTCAGCAGTCTTTAGAGGACCAACCCTCCCATCCCACATCAACATATCGTGATTGAGGCTTCTTTGCATATGCTTATACAAGTATATAACCCTCTTCTTTTAGTTTTGTTTACACCCTTTTTTTCTTTACATAGTTATTGTTTAAACAAATATCTTATCTCTGGATTTACCTGGGAAAATATAAATGCTCTTTGGGATAGTGGGACATATGGGCGGCTTTAAACAGGCGGTCTCAGGCTTGGTTTATAAGCTTTTCTCTTCAAAACCAAATGTCGTTTAGTATGAAGCAGACCTGCAGGATCACAATTAATCATTGTTTCAGGGACAAAACGCGTTTATTGATCTCAGAACAAACAGAGCACTTCTTCACTTTGTTGTGCTAAATTTCTGGTAATGTACAAATCTTTGCATCAAAATGAGACCTAAAATAAGGTTCTTCTTCACCTAAATTCAGTGCGTTTCCCAGTAGAACATAAATAAAATTGTACTCAAAACACCTCGATTGCTGTGTATCAACACAACTGACAGTACAGTTTGTTGCTGTTGCTTAAACGCCTCACATGCTGACTACTGTAGATGCTAACTCTGTGGCTGTGCACAGAGAAGCCTATAGTCTCCACTCAGTTGCTGCTGCATGTGCAATTCAGACAGATGTGAGACCGAAATTACTTTAAAAGAGTAAAGCAAGTTGATATAATGTCAGATTTACAAAGTTGAAGCCGAGTGATTTTTCCAATATGAGCTGTTCCATGAGAGGAATTTTATGTATGTTTTAATTGTGGGAAGTCAAAATCAGGATTATTAATAATATTATTGTGAAGCCCTAGTAACATGTAAAGACTAGGGTTGCACCAAAGTTCTCAACAGGATATTGAGGAACACTAAGCACGGCTGAAATTTGGGATTTTGGTAAAAGTGAGAAAGATCTACTATTAGTACTTTGACAACAAAAATATAGTTCATAGCTTTGCTTCTGAGTACAGTGTAGAGCTTTTACCACACCCATTTTAGGGTGGAGTCTATACAAGACTGTTTAAGATCATCCTCTAAAATATGCTTAGAAGATCAAATGATGTATTGCTGTAAAGCAGTTTGGAAAAATAAATTTAGCCCACAAAGCAAAAATAGAGTATTACTGTAGTAGCAGCAATGATTTTTTTTGGATGCCAACAAAATTGCAGATAACAAGAAGTAAAAAAAAAACAAAAAAAAAAACAACAATGTGATAAACTAAATAGCCCCTCCAGTAAAAGTCTAGTTTTTGACCTTGTTAATACTATATGGTGTTTCTTATGAGCTGGAAGACATATCATGGGAGAAATAAACAGTCAGTTCTTTTGAGTATTCCTACCTTGAGTACTGATGACAGTCTAAAAAACACAGATCCTGAACTTCGGGGTTTCCTATGTAACAAACCTAATAATCCAATCCTATCCGCTTGCAGGTTATAGCTTTCTGTATCATTCTTCTTTTTAAGGATTGGTTTCTGGGGCACCCTGTTAGCTCAACAGGCTGAGCGGGTGACCCATAAACAGAGGCTATTGTTCCCGACGCAGTGGTCATGGCTTTGAATCCAGCCTGTGGCCCTTTGGGGCAGGTCCTTCCCCCATTCTTTTCCCCCACTTTCCTGTCTCTCTCACTGCTGTCCTATTAATAGAGCCAAGAATCGTTTTCTGACTCAAACATGTATGGCTGAATTACTCTATTATTACAACTTGCCACTATATGCCATCAAGTAGTCAGTCTTTGATAGTAAAGTTGTAGTTGAGCTGGTGTGCTTGAGTGAGTGGAGAGGAGTGGATAGACAGAAAGATGGGGATCTCATACATCTGCACATTCTAGAGTAAACAATGGTGTAGAGTTACATCAAAGCCATTTAAGGAAAGAAAAGATTACTTTCATGGGAAAAAAAAACTCTAAATATGTAACTTTGATACATAGATATGAGTTGTTAGGGGTTAAATTAGTGACCAGAGAGGGACTTTGAGTGTTTACAAAAGCATTTGAAGAGAGAGGCTGAAGGCATCAACATGATTTCACTTGTTTACAGCAACTAGATGCATCCGTTTGTTCACCTGTAGGGGAATCTCCCAGCAGACCTTTCCCCAGCGGAACGAGGCCTGGAGGCCGCAGAGACAAGGCTTTCTGCATCAGCAGCCTGGATGGATCACCGAGCAGACTGGAGACCTGGTGAGGAGAGAGGGTAAGAAAGAGCATTGCAGACAGAAAGACAGGAAAAGACGAGGACAATAAAAGTTAGATTTTATGAAAAGGAGGAGAATCAAGGAGGGAGAGATGAAGAAAACAGAAACCACGAGGGAAGGCTAGTTGCACTAATACACCTATCTGTATATATTATTTGGAAAAAGAGGAAAACATATGAATAAACACAGAAAAGAGCAAATATAAAGTATATAAGGGTCTTATTTCTTTTAAGGGGTGGGGTGATTGAGGGTCACAAAAGAAGTAAATCATATACACTTTATCTTGTTTGCAGTCTGGAGTATCAACATTAAATATTCCAAACATCAGTTACTGTGACTTTTAACTTTCACTTCTCAGTGCAATTAAAGAAAACACTGGAGACATTTGAAAAGAAAATATGCAAATGAAAACATTGAGGGAAATTTCAACACCTCAAGGTCTTACTTTAAAAAGAAAAGAAGCAATTAGGTTGCGGGATTTTGGGCTGGTTTAGTTTCATTACGCAGTAAGTGCTGAAGATGAAAATGTAAAAGTGCATGTGCACATGCCCACCACGATGTTTAACCCTCACCGCTAACCTATGCAAATCATCACACACACACACACACACACACACACACACACACACACACACACACACACACACACACACACACACAAACAGGAGACTTACGCTGCTGATGCGTTTGTCTTTGATGTGCAGAAGCTGTTGCTGTGCGAGCTGCATGTGCAGGAGGTTCTGGAGGACGAGTCCATTACCAAGCATAGCACTCTGCAGGGTAAAATAGACATTACATTAACAAACACATCAACACACACACACACACGAAACAAAATCTCACACAGATGTTGATGTGACTGCGACCTGGTGTGCTTTTCCCAGCGTGAGCAGAGCTGTGGTGAGAGGAGGTCTGAGGAACGGCAGGCTGGTGTGACGTCCGTACTTTCCTAAAAACGCAGCCAAACAACAAATAAAAACATCAATCAGTGCCCCCATTTGTAATTTTCTTTTTTGAAAAATTTGTCTCCACTAATGCACTAATCAATCATCGTCTCAACAGGCATGCATGGGCGTACTTACAAGTCAGACAACCAATCCATCAGTCATTTACAGCACATTTTAGTCACACAGCCGTCTGTTTTATAACTAGCGCACGGAAAGCAATATTGGCTTATTATTTTAGCACAAAGGAAATCGCCTTAACAACAAAACTGCTCCTCTTTCTGTCATTGTTATCAACTGTTTTCTCACAAAGAGCAAAATAGCCCTAGTCTTGGAATCCCACAGGCAATGTTCATAATTCAGAAAGTGCTTGTGAGAAACTATTTTTAAAATGTAAAAAACTGAGATACTGTGCACTGAAACAGATATGGAAATAAAATCATTGTAATGTAAAGAGTTAAGAAGGTTTTACATGTTCAAAATATGGCATATATGTTGTATATGTCAAAGTGTACAGAATATTTATGCAATAGCTATTTTTACATTGTATATTTTTATCTAATTGTCACTAGTTTGTAGAAATCTGTTTTCACTTTGGCATGAAAGAATCTTTTTTGTGAATTCTTGTCAAAAAAGCTCCCCCCAACAAAGAATGCTTACTGAGATAAATGAAAATCAACATGCTGGGAACAGGACAGTATTATGATATATACATATATATAATTTCTCTCCAATGACAACGTATGCCCTATTTCTCTCATTAGATTAGCCAGATGAGGTCTCTACATGTATGAAGACAACATTTATAAATATGGCAGCCACACTGCTCAGAAGAAGTAAAGTCTAATTGAAGCATTATCTGTAGAGACTGTTTCAACTACAGCTGTGATCGTTGATTTTTTAAATTTACATTGTTGGTCTTTTTTCTCTCAGATTTCCAGTCACAATGATGAATTTGTTGTACAGTACAGTTTTCTGAGTGAAAAACCCTAACAGACTAACTCCTGCCTTCAACTTTTATTCGAAGTACACTACCATTCAAAAGATTAGGGTCACTGAAATGTCCTTACTTTTAAAATAAAACAGTTTTTTTTCGATGAAGATAACATTAAATGAATCAGAAATACAGTCTAGACATTGTTAATGTGGTAAATGACTATTCTAGCTGGAAACAGCTGATTTTTAATGGAATATCTACATAGGGGTACAGAGGAACATTTCCAGCAACCATCACTCCTGTGTTCTAATGCTACATTGTGTTAGCTAATGGTGTTGAAAGGCTAATTGATGATTAGAAAACCCTTGTGCAATTATGTTAGCACATGAATAAAATTGTGAGTTTTCATGGCAAACATGAAATTGTCTAGGTGGCCCAAAAATTTTGACAGGTAGTGTAAGTTTACATCGACAAACCAGCTGCTGACAAATCTGGTGGATCTATTACAGTCACATAAGTACGTGCACTGAGAATCGTCATCTTTTTGTGGTTTGTTACAACTATTTCAACACCTCCTTTGGCTTTATTTGTTGTACTGAAGGATTTAAACGAGCTGATTTTAAAAATGAGTAGCTGAGTTAGCAACAAATTTATGTTGACCAGCAGCTGCTGATTCCAACTAATGCAGCTTGTTTTGTATTAGAATCACAGAAACCCAGAATTCCAGAGGGCTTGCCTACATTCAAACACTTTTCCTGTTCAGGATTCATATCAACACAAATAATCTCTCACCTTTAAGCGAGTGCCACCTGAGGTCTGCACACACACACAGTACATGCGCCCTCTCTGTGACTTTTGTGTGCATACGTGTTACCACAAGGCGTCCTCATAATAAATGTAGGCGTCAATGCTAATGGTAGCTTCCTCCAGAATAGGTAGAGAAAGTTTAACATTTCATCAAGATCCTAATTTTAGACTTTAATTGTGCGTGCTCTTCTTTAAGAGAGCTCCCCCACCTCTCCCATCCTCTCTCCTTCCTGTTCTCATTTGTTCCGCTAGTGTCACACGATTTCATTTTAATACCTGATTAGCCATTCATCAAATGATGATGCCGTCGACGAGGTGATTACAGTACTGTATTTAGGAGGGCTGAGCAGAGGGACAGACACGTACTGTGGGTCTTTGATTACTAGCCGAGCCCCTTAGGAGCGGGAAAATTACTCAAATGGATGAGTTCAGGATACTGATAGGCCTTAAAATGTACGGGATTGTTCAAAATGTGCAGTGTATATGCAAATTAGAATAATAAAATTTGCTTGAAAGGTCAGATTCAGAATCCATAAGTCCTCACCTGGAGCTTTCAATCACGTCTAATGTCATAGTGATGATGATGATGATGATGTTATAGTTTCCTACACTTAAAATCATCACTTTCAGCATTCTGTAATTGTCTAAATGTCTACAGTCACAATTTTTTGTTCATACAGTTACTACAAAACATTGTTATTTTCATTTTATTGCTTATTATTGGTCATTTTCCATCATTTTGTGAGCGTGGGTGAGGTCTAACCTCTGCTGTAGCCCTGTTATTGCTATTTTTTTCTTACAATCACACTGCTGTCATTTCATTTGACATGTGGCAATCTGTTCTCCCGCCCCTGCATTTACCTTCAATTGGATACATCACATCTCCAGTTGAGATCTGTATCAACACCCCTCACTACCACACTCCCATCCATTTCAGCTCTTGATACAGTATGTCATGAAAATACCATTATGCAAGCACAAGACTGGTTTGCTTTGATCCGCACCTAAAACAGTAACAGCCCGAGTTGTTGCACATGATATATTACTATAAAACAAAATATAATGTATCTATGTAATATAAATTGATGGGTTTAGTTTTAAAGACTTGAAATCTAGTCAAATGATTTTCAGTGCTCCATGCAGCAGCACTCATGACTATACAGTCTTACCTCCTCTTTTCCCAGTGTGGTACGGTCTCATGAGGATCTGCAGGGCGGCAGGGTTGGTCATACTGGTCAACAGCTGAGCCAGGTTTGGTTCTGGTAACAGGCCTTTCCTGTTACTCAGAATCTAGAGAAAGAAACACAAACAAGTTAGTGGAAGGAAAGTGGGTCTGTGCCTCTGTGTGTGCAGTACAATATGTGTTTTGATCTTGTCATTAGGAGCCCCTGATGGCTGCAGTAATCATTACACTAGTTTACATCATCAGGACGAGTCTGCAATGTCACCAGAGGGGAATCTATCCGGGAGACAAAAGGAAAGAAAGCATAAAGAAAAAGCAGGGGACAGAACTACAGGAGGAGGGGGGAGGACTGGGAGAAAGATGAGAGGAATGAGGCAAAGAGAAGAGGTGAGAAGAAAAAAGTTCTGCAGAGACTTGAGAAGGCCATTGTTCAGACATTCACTCTAATTCATAAGTTTCTTGCCAATTTTACAACTTGGCATCCAGCTTGGAAAAAAATACAAAATACGCCAAGTTCCCATCTGCTGCAATTGTACAACCTGGATGAGGTGTAAATAAAAGAAACCACACTGCGAGTACACATACAAGTAATACACAAGTAAATATACAAGACATTCTTATGAGCATCCTACATATGATATTGTTAGTAAGTTTAGAGAAAAACAAACATAAGTTTAGACTTGGTTTAAAAGCATAATTCTCTAAAAACTTAAGAAAACAAAACACTGTCCTCAGAAAATACTATTTAAAAAACATAAGTTCCTCTGCCTCATAAGGATTGTGTGGGTGTGGTTTGATCAGATCTGACATCAGACAACCCAAGAACAACTTCAATTCCATTTTAATGACATATTTGCAAACCTAACTGATGTGAACAGCATAAGAAAGTAAAACAGTTGTTATATGGTATAGATTAAAGTTAAAAGACAAGGCAATCATTCCATAGCATGTTCTGATCTTGTGTTTCAAATCTGGCTGGATTTACATTTTGCCTTTAAAAATGAAAGCTGTGTTTCCTTTGCTCCATCTTTTACCTTGAACGCGTAATCATTTGCATCTTCTTTTCTACCTCTACTGTACTGCTACATCCTGACTTTCCCTCTACTGTTCCATCTCCTTTTCTACTCACTGCCTTACCGAAAAAAGAAAAAGCTTCCTTTTCAACAATCTGACACTGCATCAAACAGTGTTGCTGCTGTTTTCCCTCCCCCATGTTTCTTGTTGGTTTCTTGTTTTTTTCTCTGTATGTGTCTGGGTGTGGTTCCTGGCCATCCTCCACACACCTGAGGTTCATCGTTCATTCACTCCAGCAGTGGATCTACCCCGACTCCACCCTCCGGTCTCCGCCAGATGATTCAGTTCACCTGTGTGCTACCTGCACTTCTGACCCTCTTTTTATCAAGTAGTTTTCTTCATGTAATTTGACTCCTGGCTCATGCTGTGTTTTCCCGGTGCCTCGGGTCTGTTGTCTCCTCGCTCTGTCTTGCCCAGCTTCACAGGGTTCACGCTCTCCTTCCTCAACTCACCGCTCTGCCTCCGCTTCAGCTCTCCATCTCCATCACCTTCAGCTTCAACTTCTCACATTTCCCAGTTCTGCACAAATGTGTGTTAAAGACATCCTCTAGTGAAAACGATCTTTTTCTAGCCTTGCTAACATGTCCATAGATGCTGGAAGACATATCATGAGAGAAATAAGCAGTAAATGCCACGGATGAGCATTTCTGCAGCGTACTGATGACAGCCTCAACGTTCTAAGATGTCCAGGGTTTCATGGGTAACAAACCCCAGGAACCAGTCCTCTCAACTTGCAGGGTTGGGTTTTTATTACCATTACTCTTCTTCAGAATTGGTTTCCAGTTTGAACATGCATGGCTGAATTACTCCAATATTACACCCTGCCATTGTGTAGCATAAAGTAATTCTACAGTGTTTGATGAGCTGTTGTGCTTCAGTCACAACGAGGGGATGGGGTGAAAGAGAGAGAGAGGTGGGGACTTCATAGACTGCATATTTTTAGTATTTTCCATTTATTTTTTACTGTCTTTCAAGGTCTGATAAACAGAGATTTGGTTTTAGGGTTTGAACAATGGCCAGAGATGGACCTTAAACTGTGGTCTGCCTCAGGATCTGCTTTTGGGCTCAGAATTGTTGTCTTATAACACAGGCAGCAACAAATAGAACAGTTAAAACATTACGTAAAGATCACTTCAGGTCCACTTTAGGCTCATTACTACTTAACTGGTCACTATTTTCCTGGTGCTTCTGCATCTTTCCACTGAACTTTACATGTGTTCAGCCTCCACTACAATCAAGGCTGCAAATATCTTTTCAGCTCTAGCTGCATCTCCTCTCATTTTTTTTCTTACAAAGCACTTACTCAGTTTTTTGTTTCCCAGGGGTAACTTTGATTTGTATTTAACGCATCTCACAAAGTCACTGTGGCGCGTTGCATTCAATTCTTCTCTTATCACACCTGAAACCCCGTCAGAGGCATGTCGTACTCTGTTACCGCTAAAGCTTATATTGAATTTGACATGAGCTGAACTTCCTGGAACCAAACAGATCTCTGCTGATTTGTGTTTAATCAAAAGACGTACTGTAAGGCACATCCACAAATAAGAATTCAATCACTCATTATGCTGAGGAAATTTAATTCAGTGGACTCAAATGAAATCCGACTGAATTAGACTGCATCAAATCGAATGGAGCAGCCCTCGCTCTGGTAGATCCTCCTCAGCATTTTACTGACAGTGTAGCGGCTGTATCGGCCCAAAGACACGGCTATTTAAAACAACATTAGCAGCATGGTGACATTTCCTCCTCGTCTGCCCCTGAGCTACAGCATGACTTCAGCTCAAGTCAACCTTGTTTCCTCCCCGTCACATCCCAGAGAGAGAGCACCACTGACGGGGGATGGAGTGGGTTTGACTCCATCCTGTCAGCAAGAGAGCAGGAGGAGAGAGCACACATACAGTATGTGCATTTGTGTGTTAGAGCGTGGAAAACCGGTGTTTGTGTGTGAATGTGCGCGCCGGTGTTGAACAAGGCCAGTCGTAGCTGACAGCATCTTTCAAGGGAAGAGAAGAGGAGGAGGAGGAGGACAGGAGCAGGAGGAGGAGGCGAGCTCTCTCTCGTTTCTTTTCTTTCTGCCGGAGAAAATGTCAGCATGCATCAGTCTGTTTGGCTACTGGCACAAAATCCAGCCACACACCCACACAGTAACACACACACAAACGCCAGGGAGGTAAGGAAGCCGCGAAGAAGGGAAGGCGAGAAGCATCGTGTAAGGAGAAGGATGGAGGGAGAAGAAAGGAGGAGGGAGCAGGAGGCCATCTGGTCCTCAGCGTTCACACTCACATTCACTAACTGGAGAAATGAGAGAGCTGCCTCTGAGGAGAGCTGTAGCCAGGAGTAAGTCTTGATATCTTTCTGAAGGTCTGATGTTTCTTTTACCGGCTGCTCACATTCAGGGCAATAATCCTGAAGGCGCCTCGGGGTACTAATGTAACCTAACAGTCCTCTCAGGCTCCGGTGGTTTCTGACTCTCTATCTCCTCTTTCTCCTTCCCCTTTTCTCGCCTCTTTCTCAGTCAAATCCTCCCTTTCCTTTCACTGAGTTTATGGCATCTTTCCTTCTCACATCCCCCCCATCTTTCTCTGCTAATTTATTCATAAACACGTTTTCTCTCAATGTCTTTTTATCCTCTTTGTTGCATTTCTGACTGTGTGAATGTTACTTTGTTGCCTTTCAAACTGTCATTTTCAGCCGGTACAAACTCTTTACCTGCACCTGATAATTCAAGCTCTGCAAAAGCTGTAATACAACCAGAGAGTGACAATAGAGCTCTCAGACGTATTTTTTTAAAAACTAGCCATAGTGTCGCTGAAATTTATAAATGAGTCATTTATACCGCCTTTGATGGGCCAATATAAGTGTTGGTCATTGTGCACGGAGAATTGAGTTACAGAATACAAATTCTGACATAACTGTAGCCCCCACCAGCTTAAGAGTATAATATAAAATATTTAAATAGAAATTTTGGCGGGCTGTGGGTACCTAATAATGATGATCAACTTGCATTCATATACATCTATAATGGAGGGTGTCCACATGACAACACTGCTGAACTTAGTGCCTATAGACTGATGAAGTTATCAACACTGTTAACAAGTGCTTTTATTTACTGTGGATTACTAGTTAAATAGACTTAATGGAAAGTCATATAAAAAGAAAAGTATATGCACAGTACTGCATGTGCTTGCAGGCAACAGTCAATATAATGGTTGATGTCTATAAAATAAAATACATTTTAAACAAGAAACAAACATTATTTTACATTTTGAGCCAGTACAATAGTATTTAAAAACCTGAATATTAACTAGTTTATGTACACAGTCAAACCTCTCAGTAGTCATTTCCACTTTGTATCTAAATACTGTTCCTGATGGGTAGCAGGATATATGGTAGTTCTACTAACTCAAAGTCCTGCTCTACAGCTGATTGGACCTCTCATTACTTCCTGTGAGGGCATTCTGCTGGTGTGCATCTGTTGGGATGTGTGTATGTATGAGTGTCATACTGAGTTGCAAGCTGTGAGTTTGGTTTATTTCAGGAAGCAGGAGACAGTGGAGGAGCCCAATCACTCCATAGAACTATAATTATCATGTCAGTGCCTCTCTGCTACCACAGCACTGTGTAGGAGGGACATCACAGCTACAAAGACTACTTCAGCCCAAGGCTGTTCATGCATGTGCACCATGTCAAACCCTGGTGCACCTCATCCCTGGATGTGGATGTAAAAGCCACTTGGCACTGGCTTCACAGCAACATGTTGATGTATCTGTGAGCATGTTTGCTTGTTTGTCTGGGAAGTCCAGTGTTTTGGCGATGCAGAGTGAAGTGTTCCAGAAGTGTGTCTGTGCCTTCCTTCTTTAATTTATGGGGTTTCCTTTGCTGAGTTTGCTTAAACTTTTTAGGAAGTGACAAGCTTTGAGTTTACATAATCTGCTTTCATGTATAATGCTTCATGAGACCTCGCTAACTGAAATAAACAAGCTATCATTAAGTAAACAATAAGACTTGGATTTGTAAAAAGAATCCACTCATAACAAATGGCATGTTTCAATGTGTTTAGGGAAAGTTTGCAGCAACTATGCATGTTCTATTTTAACTTTTGTCACTCCATTTGTGCATATGGTGTTAACACAAGCAAAGAAGCAAAAATAGTACGACGGTTATTCCTTTGAAGACAAATGCTAGTTAGGTCTGGAGTTTCATCACTAATTTATTTATTCAGTGCACTAACTCTGTTGTCCTTTCAGACCTTGCCATTCCTACTTTTCTGTGTTTCCTGCCAGCCATGTAACCTGACCTGCTCCTCCACTCACCTGATCCTACTTCTTATTTCACATATGGTCTTTGGGCTATAAGCCAGGCTTACATTTCAGGAGTTTCTGGCCAGTTTACCTCTGTTTCACCCCTTCATTTAATCGAATGTTAAATCTGAGATTTTGGTCTCAACCCAAATTATCTGGTAATGTGATGGGTTTGGATCCAGCTTCAAAACTCTAAATCTGCACACAGACTCTTCAGATCCACCCTGATAATATCCACCATCTCTGATATTTACCAGCTAAATATCAGACATGTCTGATAAATATCATGACATATGATGATCACACTAGTGCCGAGAGCGGCGGACGCCTGGCAGCTACAAATAGTAAAACTGACAGTTTAAATCTCACCTCTGGTTTTCGCTGAGGTACATTTTTTTGAGCCTAGCCTGTATTCTGGATTTTGTCTTTCCCTGTTCCCGATGTTTTGTTTGTCTGTTTGTCTATTTGATTTGTTGTATTATGTAATTGTCAGCCATCTCTTTCAACGAAATCTCAATTTCTGCTTTTAGTCCTTGGAGCACAGAGTTTTGATTTTACGTCCCTGCCTCCACCCTGATGTTAATTATGATGAATGGGTTTATGCTTCTTTAATAGTTTGTACTTCTTTCAAGACAGCATACATTGTTTTGGCCTTGCTGATGAGTTGGATTCTGCATGGGAGGCTTTATGTTTACATGCTATGGTATGCTATGTTGTTTAACTTATTGTGTCAGAACTAAATAGAGAAAGGAAAGAACACTCGGAGGCATAAACTAAAAAGCTGTTTAGCTTTACAGTTCCTAAAAAACTTTGCTGAGCTGCTAGTTCCAAATTAGGAACCAATAGTCGTCTAACTCAAACTTTACATAATCCCAACCCTTCACTGCCTGCTGCTTCTGAGGTGAGTCACTCAGAGAGAGCAGCTGCCTTGCTGTCTGCCAGCTTTATTTATTTTCTGGAGCTGCTTCTGCTGAATCTAAAATGTCTCAGCCACAAGCAAACCACACCAAATGTTCTGCTGTTGGCTGTGACAGTGAACACAATAGTCTTAATGCACTCCCAGCATCTGAGAAACTGAAGACCCAATGGATTACTTTTAATTTTTTTATAGGCAATGGCACCATAAGAATAGAAAAATCTTCATTGTTATATTAAAATTGAGGGTCCTTTACAGATGATGACATGCAGCGGAGATCGGCGGCTGGGAGCCGAGGCGAGGACAGAGGGGGGAAGCTCCGGGATAAATCCGGGCTCTCTCTGGAGAGTTCCAGGGTCCCGGCTAGTAGCCGGGCAGGACTGAGCAGGCGGAAGAAGTCCGGAGCCGGGGCAGACCTGGACAGAGTGGCTGGCGGGGACCCAGCAGGAACAATGAACCAGCGGCGGCTGGTGGGGCGAGCCAGGCTTTAACTGCCACTGATTGCTGATCGGACACAGCTGCGCTCCTTTAGCAGCTGTGTCCGATCGGCCTGGACTGTCATCTGGCCAGGAGCACAGCACAGAGAAGGGAGGGACCATGACAGCAATATTTCCAAGTTGCTGCTAAAATACTGATTTTATAATTGCAGCATGGTCTCAAATATTCAACATACATTTGAGTTAAAACAACGGCTGGGCAGTAAATTCTGTGATATTTTCATGTATGATTGTTTAGACAGAAAACAACAGACAAGAATGTGTGTGAGAGAACAGGATTTTCTGTGTCAGCTGCCATGTAGTCAACTGTTTTGCTCACAAACACAGAGTGAGTCTTCTTCCTGAAGGGGGCGTGGACAGCAGCAGCTCAGCTACATTTAAGCTGCAGACACTGAAACAGCCCATTTAGAACAATGGTGAAATGGTCTCCACTATTATGAGCTGAAAAACTGAAGGACACATTTTTGATACATGTAAGACTTTAATTTGCTGAAACGGGCGCAATATGGGACCTTTAAAAATGTGAAAAAGGCTACTGGGAAAAATCAATGACACGTCTACACTAGAAATGATTTTATGATTCACTGGAAAATGAATAATTGATGCTTCCAGCGTCTTGAGTGTGATATTTTTCATGTTTTTCTTTGTCCTACAGTCCTGGTCATCACTTCAGTTTTATGAATACTTTATGAGTACTCAAGCTTAGATGGCCATTGTGCTGAGAAGCGTGGAGCCATGTATACAATACACCAAGAAAGAGACGAGCATCATCTGGCTTTCAGACTGGGGGCTCAGTACCTTAAAGTCTTAAGCGCAATTAGCCATAACAACCGAGGTCACGTGGGGAGGAGAGTTCAGCATACAAACACTGACTGGCTTTTCCAACATAGAAACATTTCTGTGTAGGTCAGGATTCAAATGGATCTCTCTCCTGTGTGTCATAATCACGCTGGTCTTTTATTACATTACACTCTCTCAGTTTTTGACTGGCCTACACTTGGATTAGTTGGCTAGTGAAGTGTTGTGACTGCTAATTTGCTAATCATTGCTAATGTTAGTCCTCTGACATATTAACAGAGGTTAACATTCAATCCAGTGTACTGGTGTGTTCAGCATCTACAGTATGGTCTGTTCTACAATACAGGCCAAAAGATTGGAAGCAACTAAAAGTTTCTGTTCACAATGTCTTTCTTAAAAAGATAAAAATAATAATAAAAAAAACAGTATGAATTCTGAGATGTATGTACTGCATGATCAGACTTTGCTTTCATTGATATGCACCATTTTCCTCAGTTTAGCTTGAGATATGCAATGATGTTACCAGGCAATTGCTGAATAAATGTTCAAAAGAAAAGAAGGGCTTAGTTTTAGAGTTGAGATGATTTAAAGAGTCACAACTTCACTGCAAAAGTAAAAAACAAATCACAGTTTGCATTATTCACTTTAGCTCTTTGTCTTTTGAGAGTTTGCATACAAAAATCTCAATAAATCTCAACGGTGTCTCTAGAACTACAACAGGAATGGCAAGAAAGAAACAGCTGAGTAAAGAAACGAGAGTACAGACACAAATACCTAAAAATTATAGTAAAAATGTATTCTGATGAGTAATTCTTTATATAATAATCATGTTTATTTTGCTGCAAAATATGCCCATGAGACTATGATCTTTATTTGTACAAATCTGTGGCTGTGATGTGACGCTGTTCTTGTGTTTTCTGTGGTATATACTCACCATACCCTGGGCAGCAATGAGTGCAGCCAAGGTGCTTCTCCCTGAGGTGCCGGGGGTACAGAGTGACAGACGGACCTCCTGTCCTCCCACCAGCGTTCGGTCCATCTCTATCAGCACGGCCTCCGCCTGCTCTGCGCTCTCATACTCCACCACACCAAAGCCTCGCACTGGGCTGCCCTCATCCTGAGCAAGCTGCAAGACAGAAAAAAAAATGACAGCTGACTTTTCAATTAACCTTACAAATTACAGTAACCTCTCACAAAAAACCATACACTGATATTTAACGCTATCAACAGGATTTTGATGTCCTTCGCTTTTTAGACTGCCAAGAGAGTCTTCAAATGTAAGAAATAGGTTCTTTGTGAAATAAAAAAGGCTGTTCTGTTAGACAACTAGTGTTTCTGAGTTTTTACATTTGGGTCTTTATTATGCACTCAAGCACATTGTTGGCACTCAACATATTGTTCTCATTTTCTGCTTCAGGAGAACCAAAAAAAAATACCTTTGCCAGTTTAATACAACCACTAAAATTATTTATGTTTCTGCATCAGTTCTGCCTCCAATAACATTTTAATTAAACCTCCACTATTTCACTGCTTCATTTTCTCTGCAATTTCAATTTTCTATTTGTTACTGGGGCACAGAATAGTACTCTTCTTGTGTTTTGAGCCTAATCCAGGTTTTACTCAGGTTACATTGATTTAATTATCAGCTTTATATACACAAGTTAAGGCCTTTCACTTGTTCAAGTGTCATTCAAGTGTTGTTCTCGTCAGTTCACATCAGATGTTCATCACTATTTAACAGGCTTCCCCAAAAATACTGTACAGTTTAAGATTCTAGGCACCTCACATCAGCCATACCAACAAAATACAGCATCTTTGGATCATTTTGACAGCAGTGTCACTGAGATGTTAGTACTGTCTTCTCACAGCTAGGGTTTGGATTTTCGTTTCCTAGAATACATTAAACGTCTTCAGCAATAACCCACCAGCACCCTGAATCCCGAGCTGATAAGCAAGTACAGATAATAGATGAATGACGCATTAAATCAACGATGCCATCAGTTCTATCTGTTGTTGACAGCAGCGAGGAAACAAGAACAATGACCCAGTGGAAATCACAACATGAACTTATGGAGCAGCTGTTCAAATGAGTCTTTCTGCCTCATCTATGATGGAGTTTTTTTCCTTATATGATTACTGAATCTTTGCAAAGCTTTAAAATCTTGACAAAAGACCTAACTTCTAACACTAAAAGCTCGTGTCAACTATCCATTTCTCCTTTTAGACTTCAACAACTACTGCAAGAATTAAAAAAAAAAAATCAAAACACCACTAACAGAAGCATTATCACCAAGAGCTGTTTTAAAGGAGTGAAGGTCTTTCAGAGTGGATTTTGTCCTTGGTATGCAAAAGGAAATGTACTCACTTCTAATTATCCAATATCAGCAGCTTGCTGCTTAATAGAAGCTTTCTTTTTCTCACCAAATTCCTGGAAATACTTTCATTTATTCTATCTTTTAATAAATCCCCACTGCAAGCAAACGAGGTCAGACTCCCTTTTGTTTCTGCAACAAGTTCTTGGCACCATCTAGTAATAGCAATATCATGTATCGAGAAAGCTGACGTGTTGGATGTTTTAGATGTTTGGATTAGACAGACATAATACAAATTTCTCCAGAGCAGACTTTCTATACGGGCCAAGTTACCATGGTGATGTCCTCTGCTTATAAGCGAGTCACTGGCATGAGACTGCAAAGCCAGCAACAAGTTAGCCAATTTCTCATTAACTTAATGTTTTATGAGGCGTTTAAATGAACAAATATGTACATCAAATGTAACTTTGGAGAAGAACCTTTAAACTCAAGCTTGTGTGCGTATTTTTTGTGCAGGCCTGACAGACAGTAAGCTGTAGAGGAGGTAAAAGCGCTCGTCTCAGCTCCTTTTGTCAAAAAGAACAGATAAAAAATGACATGATGTGAAAGATACATCCTCTTTCTCTTCCTGCACTGCTGCAGGGACTCGCACAAACACACACCCCACAAGGTACTGTTTGTATGTAAAAAAAAAAACAAAAACAAAAAACAACCAAACTACTGACTGCTCTAAACCAAACAACAAAATCCTGCTATCAACTTCACGGACATATCTCTAGTCTGATCTGTTTCCAACATATAAAGTTGACGGAACAATGTTATCGCATCTTTATGGTCACTGGTCAATAATCAGACCTTTCAAGGCCAGTATACTGCTGACTGGTAGCACTACTTTCAAAGAAGATTGAGTTCTCTGTCAAGAAGGTTCAGTCATTTCCACCGTCTGAGGAGGAGCTAAATAATGTAGGAAGGCTAATATTGGATAATGACAACGGCTAATGGCTTGTGGTTAAACCATATCGCTTGACCTATTGTTAGCAGCTGGACGGGTGATGTCCAGCAGCCACAACATTAGAACCACAGACAGGTGAAGAGAATAACAATGTTCATCTTAATACATTCACCTGTGTTAAAGGGTGATACATTAGGCTGCAAGTGAACAGACAGTTCTTGAAGTTGATGTGTTGGAGGCAAGAAAAATGGCCAAGTGTAAGGATCTGAGTGACTTTTACAAGACCTACGAAGGAAAGTCAGTAGATGCAGTGTGACACTGGGAAACCTAGAGTCTTGCGTTTCTGTAGATGTTACTATAACACATACCTAAACATTGTTGTACATCAAACTTCTTGTTCTCTGATGGTAGTGGGCTCTGTCAACAGTAGACTGCTTTCTACCACACTGCAAACATCATTTAGTAAAGGTTTGTAGAACATGACAAAGGGATCAAGGTACTGATATGGCCTCCAAACCCCTCAGATCTCGATTCAATCAAGCCTCTGAGGAAAGTGATGGAAATGCATGGAAAAGTCCAATCAATGGAGGCCCTATTAATGCTAATATCTTGGTGCCTGATACCACAGGACACCTTCAGAGTCCATGCCCTGACTGGTCAGAGCTGTTTTGGTGCCAGGAGGAGAACCTTATTGTGGCGGACTGGTGTATGTTTCTGGGCACTTCTTTTTTTTTTTGCAGTCATTTTGCACACAAGATCTAATAAGTGGCTGTGAGTCGTGACTGTTTTCAAAATGTCTGCAATCAAAAAAGCCCATTTTGCAGAGACCAACTGTGATGTGGAAGTCCCAGACCCAGTGAAATAGTGAATACACAGCAGGCAGTATAATAGACAAACATGCAGTCTTTTCTGTCACAATGTAGTACTTATGGTGCTGTTAGCTGGAAAATTAGCATAATTTTTAAGTCTGTTCAACAAACTACAGCAACCTATCTGCAAAACGATTACTTAGCCATCCGACAATAGATGAAAATTTATCATCAAAAATTAACTCTCAAGTCTCAAGCAAAAAAGTCTGACTTTTTCCAGTTTCTGCCTCCTAAATGGGAGTTGATGCTTTTCTGCATCGTACATTGTTGTAAATTGAATGTGTTTCAGTTTTTGATTGTAAGTTAGACCAAACCGGGCAGATGGCACCTTGCACATTTTATTAACTAACCCATTAGTTGCCTAATTGAAGAAATAACAGGCACATTATTCAGAACATGACTGCCAGTTCCAGCTCTAATTCATGGTGGCAAAGAGAGCTCTTGAGAAACTTGAGAAAACATATTTAAATAGATAAAATGCAAGAACATGGAAAAAACATCTTCACTAATTTGATGACACAGATGCAGCTTTTCGACAGAAAACACTGCAGTGTGCTGATTTATGAATCATGTCATTAGAAGGCACAACCAGAACCTACATGTCAGGTTCTTTACCAGCACTACTGACGGAGAGCTGACTTTAGTAACTTCATGAGTCACCCAGCCATGTGCTTCACTTTTTAGTGTAACCCTGGAAACATTTTAGTTAGACACTTTGCTACTTGCAGCATTTCTGCATTTACTTGTGTGTTCTGTATTTGAAATGGGTTATTTTTAACCCACACTGACAAATTGGTGAAGATATTTTCTTGATTTGTAAGTGTTTCTTAAGTTACTCTGAGCCCTTATGGCCACCATACTAATCCATCAGTAAATAGCTGCACTCATATTAAAAACATATAGTATTCAAGTCCCTGTCTGGTCATTAATTAAACCCCTAAAAACTCAACTCTGTCTAAACTTTTTTATTTAGCCTTTTTTTTCTATGAAAATCATTCTTTCCTGCTTTAAATTGGTGCAGACGTAACTTTACAGCCTTGTTTCCTTTACAATGTGTGGATGTACACTAGCGTTCAAAAATTTGGGGTCACCTAGACAATTTCATGTTTTCCATGAAAACGCACACTTTAAGTCATGTGCTAGCATATTTACACAAGGGTTTTCTAATCAATCGTCAACATGATTAGTTGACATAATGTAGCATTAGAACACAGGAGTGATGGTTGCTGGAAATGTTCCTCTGTACCTCTATGGAGATATTCCATTAAAAACCAGCCGTTTCCATCTAGAACAGTCATTTATCACATTATCAATGTCTCGACTGGATTTCTGACTCATTTAGTGTTATCTTCACAGAAAATAACAGCTTTTCTTTCAAAAATAAGGACATTTCTAAGTGACCCCAAACTTTTGAACTGCAGTGTATGAAGTCACTATCTCTATCTCCAACATCCCTTCACTACTCACTGCAGTTTGTGCACACCTGCTTATCAATGACTTTACTCAAACTCTGTAAAACTACTCAACACTACACAATGACATGCTGTAATATTGGAGTAATTCATCCATACATGTTCAAGCTGGAAACCGATTCTGGAAAGAATAATGATCCAGAAAGCCCCGTTCCGAAAGTCGACAGAATGGGTTCCTTTGGTTTGTTATGTATGCAACACAGAACTCTGTGTTTTTAACACTGTCATTGGTACACTGCAGTTTTAAGGTGGAAATGCTCGACTGTGACACTTACTGCTTATTTTTCTCATGATGTATCTACCAGCATTTTTAAAAAAAACACCATATGGACATGTTAACAGGGTAAAAAAATAGATTTTCATGACAGGGGGCCTTTAAAGCTTCTAAGGCGCCCACATAGAGCAAAACATAGATTATGTAACATTCCACACACATAGCACAGCCATTTATATACTCAATTAAAGCTTTAGTAATATTCTCTGTTTCTGCCAACAAGAAGCATCATGCTGTCTTTATGTTATATCATAACATAAAGGCCTCTTTAGAAGTCAATTCCCCACTGTATTTCATATGAAAGCTGCATCAATATTCTAAGACAACAACTAATAGTACTTTTCAAAATAGCTTCTTTGAGCTTTCTAACCAATGCGGCAATGTTAAAAGATAATTATTCATCATTAAAGAAAATTAAAAAATGTTGACAATTCACTGCCACTAAATGTTTTGTCATTTGTGCTTCAATGATTAACCAGTTATCAGAATCATTTGCATTGAATTTATTTGCGACCGGTTTAAGCAGTAAACTGTTATAGACAGCCGAGTATGTAAATATATTAATAGCATTTGCAACAAGCTCCAAGTTTAATGGGGCAGAGGGTGATAAAAACTCTGAAAATTACCATATAATCTCATGTATATGTGAAAAAAATCATTGATACATCTGAACAGATTAGAAAATCAGCCAGAAATAAATGCATTTCTACTTTCTTACCCTGAACACTGACGCTTGTTAGCATTAGCGCTCAATCAAGTGGCCCTCCACTTCCTCCCTGCTCTCATTTTTCTGCTGTTCCCTCCGGTCTGAATAGTGGATGGATGGATGGATGGATGGATGGATGGATGGATGGAGGGAACAAAACAGGAAAATGCATGTATGTGTGGAGGAGTAGGTCGATAGGCTATTATCATCAGCATATATTAAGCAAACTGTATGGAAATGACCTGAACCACTCTACCACTTGAGAGATGGATGGATGAATGGATGGATAGATGGATGGATGGAGGAGGGGGAGAGAGTGGGAGTGAGGAGGGGATGGATAGAAAATGAGAGAGGAGGAAAGAGGAGCGAGGGAGGAAAACATCAGTGATTGATTAAGTGACTGACGAGTGGCGAGCGAGGGAGTGAAGCTGACAGAGGATATGAACCCAGAAAAGGCTGAAAGGAAAACAAATAAAATCTTGCTAACCATCATTTTTGTGTGCACACAACAAAAGGGGTTGGAGTGGAAGTGGGCAAACTTAAAACACGCATTATATATCAAAATGGATTCAAATTGGATCCTCTGTAAATGGTATTCAGGCCATCATCAACTTGTGTGTGTGAACATATGTGAGTAATGATGCAAAGACTGAGTGAGCTTCTCTCTAGTCATTTTTTTTCCTGCAACTGCACTCACTCTATATAAAACATTCAATCATTATTCAGATCTGCACAGGCAATTATGTAAATTTAAAGTAGGCCTGTGTGTACTGTATCTGAACCTTGTAAATGCCAGCTGCCATTTAGCTCTCTCTCTATGTATTTCTCTCTTCTCTTCATAAACACAAATAAATGCTTTTAGGACTTCTACTTGCTCTTTTAAGCAGACTGAACATGTCAAATGCTAAGATCACGATTTGAGGATTGCAATGTATTTCTGGTGAAAACAGCAGCGGCGTTCACGTCAAGAGTGCCGCACAGAAAAAGCAAAAACCAGCCACCAAAGATGCCTGTAAAACTACAGGGAAAGGCATTTCTTGATTTTCATTCAACATTATGTTTGAAATGTTAATGATTGGATATAAATATTTGAGGTTACACTGAGAGCACTTTAATGTTGCAGTCATCTTTTATTTTTTTTTACTGTCATGATTGGCTCTACTTTGTCCTCAAGGTGCGATTCAGGCAAATTAAACAGTGATTAACTGTGCAAATTTGGCACTTCATCCTTTATCCCCTAAATTATTCTTGATGCAAATCAAAAACAGAAGGATTTCCTCTAGTGCGATACGCAATTACCCTGCTTTGGTTAATTAACAGCACAGGCTTTTCAGGCTCTGGCCAACATGTAGTTATGATGGAATAACATATTAAACTATCTCAAGTCCAGGGATAATATTACATGTGAATCAAAGCAGGTATTTTTGTCTCAAGTGAGCAGAATGATACAAGTATGTCAACCTGTGACACTTTGTTTTTGCTATTCTCTAGAGTGGTGAAATTAGACTTTTACTAGTCACATTGCTGAATGACAGCTTCATATACTGTACATGGGAGAAACAGAAAGAGACCACATACAACTAACGTGACAAAAGGAATGGGTTATACTATGAGATAAGCAAGCCTGTAATCCAATAAAGCCAAAGTAGCTACAGCAATTTGTTGCATTATACATTATATAATGACTTGTACTTAAACATTACTTATCATTCCTGCTTTTGACAACATAATCAAACATCTCAGCTAAATGAGTCAAGTCAAAGTGCAGCGGGAGTCGAGGTACCTTGAATTTTAGCATAATTAACAGCAGTTGACATCTCTCTTTTTTTTTTAGCTTGAACAGTACGACAGCCTGCCATAGAAACTAATTTCACAAGATATGAAGCCCTATATGCAAAGTGGCACTTAGTGCATGACAAACTGGAAGTAAGTTGTCCTGGTGCTGCAGTTTGAGATCAGCAAGGTTTTCTATTAACCCTATGAGGCCCAGGTAATTTTCAAGGTAAGCTTTACTTTTAAACTCCCAACTTAGTCATTATAAGGGCCAGCTATACATGCTATATGTTTTTGTTAATTTTTTTTTTAGAACAGCACAGGCTGTCCAGATCCTCCATCATTTGACATGATAATACTTTTAGATCGTTTATATTGTCCCCAATAGCAAGTGGGGAAAAAAAACTTCCCAAAATTGTTATGCTTTTACACGTATCTCATCATACAAACCTGGCAGCTGAGATATGTTTGCATAACTATTTAGAGGACATTGTCTGAAATTGGGTGATATCAAAACCATGATGGTGAGATACTCTATGACTTTGACTTGAAATTGGGAAAAAAAAAATTTGTGACTTACAGAAATAAAAGTCATTATTTTTTTCACTTAAGTGTTCACATGCAGTAGCCTACTTGCAGCGGTGGCAAAACAGACAAATGTGTGTTGGTTTTTGTGATATATTAACATGATGACTGAATATATATTAACATATCCATGCAATGATTGCATTGATATTAACATATTTATGCAATGATGACTTCGTGAGTAATTCAAACAAGCGTTGTGGGAGTGCTGATGAACGCAGAGCTGTTTGCAGGTTGAAACTATTATTCAATTTGATGCAAATTCAAAATTATTTTTCTCAGCAACACTTCATTGCACTGACAAGCGACCAGCAGTGAAGTCATACAGTTTCATGTGATATGCGCTACATATCACTGCAATAAATAATAGGAGAGCAATTCAAGAAGAAATTATGTAAATTTGAATGCAAAGTGCATCTGTCAGGGCTCTAAGTGTTAATACAAGTTGACTGTTGTACCCAACTCCTGATTTGCACCGTTGAAGTTCCTGCAGATGTGAGGATTCAGGTCCATTATAGAAACTAGTCTTATGTGGGATGGAGACTAAATGAAAGAGCCCAACCTGAAAGATTTTTTAAACCTTTTATCCTGTTAATGTGAACAGTCAAGACAACCAGTATCAGCACTGGATGGAGTTTCCTCTGGTGCCTTCTCCCTAATGACACTAAGCTGATCGTCAAAGACAAAAAATGAGGCTAACATCAAGACTGTTGTATGTTTTGGCCCAGTTAAAACATAAATTTATCTCTCTATGACGTCTAATCTGACACAAATATAGTCTGAACCCAGCATTAAATATCAAATGCCAACTTAGCAACAGACTCAACTGAAAATCCTAAAAGGTATTTAACACAGCTGTTATTTTGGCAGCTCTTACACTCACATGTAGTCCAGAGAGTATGTGTCATTGATGCAGATTTGGCACGGTGCAGCTCACATATGGCAGGAGTTTGCCAGACTAAACTTTAGTGTTTTTTTCTTTGCCTCAGACACCCTGTTAATGGATGTTTGTTGGCTGCCTCACTGGAAATACCTGAACATCAGCAAGCAAGGCAGTTTCTTCAAAGGCCAGCGGGAAGCTTAATCAAAGAGTAACAGAATTGTGCACAGCGCGAAATTTTGTCAGCACAGTAACACAAAGACAGCGAAAGTTCAGACGTAACGAGAAAACATCAAGTTGCTGCTCTCTGATGTCATATCACAGAGACTCTTGAAATACAAAACAGAAAACGGCCTCTTCCTCAAATGTGTTAAGTATGAGACTGAGAGTGTGTTTCTGAGTGCAGAAGCCAAACATGCTAAGCTAGCAATCAGTGTGTCTGACAGCTCCTGACCTCGAGTCGTAGTCCCCAGCCAGGACATGCTGACTGCGTCACTGGCAGGGCTAATGCTCAGAGGAGCGCCCATCACTTTGTGTATGCATGTGTGTGTGGAGGAGAGTTTAAATGGCCACGTCAGTTGTCGGTAACTGAGTGATGAGGTCGCAGCGGCTCTGTCACAGCTGTCTGTGAAGAAAAGGTACGTGTCCGATCGCAGTGACAAGTTTAAGTGTAAAGATCTTTATGAAAAGAGCTGAGGGACTGAGGCAGAGGGGGAGGCAGGCAGGGAGAGCGGGTGACAGTGTGACTTCCATTGAAAATTATTATTGAAAAGTGGGAGAATCTAGATTACATAACAAGAAATTATTAGTTTAAGTTGGAAATTCACCTAACAAGTGTTTGCTGACCTTTTTTTTGTCTACACCTGTATGTGTCAAAGTTACATACTTAGAACAATGACTAAAAATAATTCCTTCATGCCTTAGATGTAACTCTACACACTCTTGTTTTCTATTGAAAATTGCACATCTACTAAGTCCCCACCTCTCTCTCCACACACCACTCCCCACTCGCAGCAGCTCTGACACACCAGCTCACCTACTCTGCCATGGACAAATGTGATTGGTTGAATGAAATACAAATATGCCTGAGCATTTTCCCCCAATAGCAGAATGACAATGACACTTGAAGCTACTCTCTCATTGTCAGACCATTCTCTGTCACTGACACAGCGCCACGTAGAAGGATCTGGCAATGCGAGAGTAGCTTCAAGGTGGAAATGCTCGGCCACACTGTTGACTGCTTATGTCGCTCATACCATGTCTTCCAGCCTATCAAAAAGCAATATGCTACCAAGGTACAAGATATGATTTCCACCACAGCAGCTGCTTAAATGTGATGCTGCTCTCAGAGTTATTCTTCCGCTGAATAAAAATGTGAAACACTGAGTTTCACCAAAAGAGGTCAGTAATTGTGTCAAGAATCTTAAGATTGTACTTGGAAAGTCTTTAATTAGCTCTGCAACAATGAGTGCCAATGATTGTGATGAACATGATTTGCAGAGAAAGACACATTACATATTCAAAATGTGTTTTTTCTTCCTGTTGTACTAGCTAGATAAAACAATGCAACATCTACATTTCCTGACAGCACCATAAAACTCATTATTTTTGGTTTCTTCTTAAGCCCACTTTAGTTCATTTTCAAAAAGCTGAAGGTGTCCTCTGGAGTTTTCTTGTAAACAAACCAAAGTTTCATTAAGAACTCACATATGGAGCACATTTCCTTCCTCATAAAACAGTAGTATATCTGATTATGTGTTTGAAATCAAGCATCTACTGCCTTTAAGTCAAATTCTCTCCCTTTGTTTGCACACTTAGCACATTACCACTGTGTTGATCAGTGAAACACTTTAACACCATTGGTACGACTCAATGTCTTATCATCCGTGTACGCATTTGAACATGTGTGTCCTTGTGTGTGTGCATACGTGAGACAATCAAAAAGTGACCCACTTAAAGACAGCACAACAACACTACTAGCTTTAAAAATGCACTGGGAACTTTAAAGAGGAGACCCTTTTATTCTGTCTTATAATCACCTTTATACTACTTCCATCCATTCTGTTTTGTTATCCATTTAGAAATCAGTGCTTCGCTCTTGATGTTTGTAGCCTTCATCTATTTACACGTCTGATTTATTCCACATTCTTGTACACCTCATTTTGTTTCACTTGATGCAGAGAAAAACTCTAAGGCGTTTGTAGTTTTGATCTAGTTGACATATTTGTTTTTTGTAGTTATCACTGTTTTGATGCTTTGCTATGACTGTGGCTGTCAAATACTGTCTTGCTGCTTGTATTTCTTCTGCATTTATTTCAGTCCCGCTTTTGCACACATTATTCTTACATGCAAACTGCATTGTGTCACAGGAAGCTGGAGCGAACTACACATCTTATATTTTGCTAAAGCAATGTAATACCTTTTGGTATTTATACATCACTGTGAAATCCTGAAAAAGTCTTTAAAGGCTACATCATCACCCAAAAGGAAAAAAATCAGAAATCATTAACTACACACTCAACACAGGTGCAGGCAGTTGGTGCTAGAAATCACCCAGTTAATGAAGTGGAGATCATCTGAGTGCAGTGAATGTGTGAAAGGGGATGTTCCTCGGCAGCAGGTACTGGGAGGCTTGTAAAGGCAGAGGGTACAATGAATGCAGCAACATACGGGAGGACAACCTAATGAAGTCTGCAAGTGAACTGTGGCATAGAAGATCTGTTTTCCAGCAAGACAATAATCAACAGCACACAGCTAAAGCTACAAAGAAATTGTGTAAAGACAACAAGGTGAATGTTCTGGAGTGGCCGAGTCAGAGCCCAGAGCAGAGTCCAACCTAAAACCTGTCCACACAGGCTCAGTGCTATAATTGTGAGAAAAGGTGCATCTCCTACATACTCACTTTAATGGGATGAAAACCTGTGCAGTTACCTATTTTACACTTTGTATTTTGATTAATTGAAATTGTTTTGTACAAAAACCTTTTTTCCGTTTGACATGAAAGTTTGGTGGGTTTTTTTGTAAATGAAAGAGGAAAACTTCCAATTTGGGTGAATAATTTTGCATCAAAAAACAATAATGATCACTATGCACTGACCATGTGAAGTTTTAACTCAGACACTCAAAGACAAGATGCATGTGCAACCAGTTTAGTCACAGTCTGCAGTCCTGCTGAGCAGGATCAAGATCAAGTGCCTCTTCTAGGTCTGCTATATATTTTCCCCACCGCCTGTATCAGACCTGTCTCCTTTGGACTCCATTTCTATGTCAATCTTCCATCTTCATGTTTCTCCCTCCCAACACGTCCATTCTTTGCCAACCACTGGCATATGACTAATAACATTTGTTCTTTTTTATCTTCTAATTGAGTATAAATGTGAGTTTTTAACTTGCCATTATTCCATTTATTGTTGCATATATGCCAACAATCTTCTTAGTTTGATTGACATCCTACGCCTCTTCACTATTTCACCTCAGCTCTCTCCGTCTCCCTCCTTCCCTCTATTAGCCCTGACACCGTCGGCCCTCTCCTCTCTCACTCCTTCCTCTCTCTAATAGGTCTGGCATTCAAAGTCCCGTCCTCCCTTACTCCCATTTCTCCTTACGTCTCCATCCTGCTGTACTTTCCTCTAATATTGTTGACATTCTTTACCCTCTCCTCCCTACATCTCTCTGGCTGACTCAAGCTAAAGTGCTGTCTGGAGGGCCCTTTCGTGGGTAGCCGAATTATAGCGCTCAGGGCCAAGGCCACAGGTTAAGTGCACTCTGAACAAAGGAAAAGTGACAAGAGGGCCGACTTCTACCTATGTGCACAGAGGAGGAAGAGGGTTTATGTAAGACAGGTTAGAGCTGATGACAAGAAGACGTTAGGTAATGATCTAAAACAAATGAATATGTTGCAAAAAAAATGACCACCTGCTGTCTAGGCATTGTAAGGAAGTGCTCATGATCAATGCAGCTCTAGGAATGGAGTTCTGCTTAACAGCCAGCCCTGACCTCTGATTTGTGTGATAAATCGAGACAACTTCAGAAACAATATACTAATGTTAAAGCATTAAGCAAGGAAAGGCGAGGGACGATGTACAAATGTTTACATGTCACCGAAGCAGCTTGGTCAGCCACTGAAACATCACAAGGACACCAGATTCCCAAATAAATTCATCTTTATGCTGGAAAATAAATGGAAAAGTGGATACATGCGTGTTTGTATTTCAACTGAAATCAAATGTGTCCTGTAGTATCACACTTGACAATCTACAAAGCAGATGAGTTCACATCAGCCACACATTTATACATGACCTATCACAAAAGCAAGCAGATTGTGCTAAATGCATGTGAATACATATGTACATTTGTTGTGTTTTGGAGCTATTGGAGCCATACTACACTTTTTCCTCTCAACATAACATGAAACAGTGCTCTACCAGAGCTTTAAAACAACGTTTCTGACAACCTGTGTAACATGAGGGAACATTTTGGAAGCAGAAATGCAAGTTTTTATAACTTTATTGCACTTGAAGTGTGTATTATCTAGAAAAATGGTATCGGATTGGGACTCAGTATTGGCAGGTTTTATATATTATTGATTTAGATTGGGTTAGGTGGGGAAAGAAGACTCAATCAGGACATCCCTAGTAAAATGTATCAGAGTGACTATAAGTAAAGTTAGTTAGTTCCTGAAATACCCAGACGAGCCTGTCGAGCAACAACAACCCTGCCATGTTCAAAGTCACTTAAATCCTCTTTCTTCCCCATTCTGATGTTTGGTTTGAACTTCAGCAAGTTGTCTTGACCACGTCTACATGCCTCAATGCACTGAGTTGCTGTCATGTGATTGGCTGATTAGCCATTTGTGTTAACAAGCCATTGAACAGATGTACCTAATAAAGTGGTCGGTGAGTGTATGTACTTATTAGTGGTCTGCATAAGCCTCTATCAATGAAGCTGTGGTAAGCTAATACTGGCTGACATGCTGACCTGGCTAATTTATTGGTGTAGGGTAATGAAGCATTCTGACAAATATGTCACGCTTGACTCGTCAATTAAACCCGATGAAGTTAAGATGCTTCCATACACACGCAGCATCACTTTGGATAAGTTTCATTGGACAGCGAGACAGAAGGGGATAGCAACATCTTTTGATTGTTGCTCAACAGACTAAAATGTGTCAAACTGTTCTAATTTATGCCTGAAGGTGACATTTGTGCTTCAAAAGCTATTGCATGGGTTGCCATAAATTTAGGGATTGCCATAAATTTGCAGGTCAACATTCACATCGCCCCTCAGAATGAAATGTAGAAACTCCCCTTAATTACTTTTCATCTACCACCATCAACTTGTCGATTTTTTAAAATTTGCCCAATATTTTTCCAGATCGCAGATGTGTATGATTAAAGACCTGCAAAGTAATGATACTGCCATGAGTTGTAGTTTAAGTCTGTGTTGATATAAAACTATTGGTATGTTAACACTGAAACTGAGATGGTTAATGTAGGAAGTATTGTAATTGTTAACATTGTCATTATGTGAATTTTGGCTTCTAGCATTTAGAGCAAAGCACTGCAAAGCATGACTGTTGATTCTTACACCATGCTTCAAATCTAGACTACATACAGAGTCTTATGCAAAATAAAGCACAATTATGTAGTCAGTATTTGAAAGCGCAGTTAATGCACAATATTCTCCTAGAATGAAGCACAAAAAGAAAATGGAGTCACTGTGAACAGCTGGAAAATAATTTGAAAAAATAAATTGTGGCAGATGAGCGCCATGAAAACTTTTGAACTGATAACTTCAGTTTAATCAGCAGTTTGTAGGTTGCTGTTTCACTGACAACATATTGTCTCATTTTCTGTTAGTATAAAATATTGGTATTTTTGTGCTAACTGCTAAAATAACGTAGTTTGATAACCATTACAGTTTGTATTTAATACTGTGTAGAATTCATCTGCAGCATGGATTTATGATACCAACATGGCTTTGCATTGCTGTCCCACACAGGCAGGTTTGTTAAGTAATACCAAGACAGCTCTTAAGAGCTGAATGATACCTTGTAAGTTTTCATAACCCTGTATATGTTGTTTCCCATCCTGGTCAGTGGTATACAAGGTTTTATAAGCTTTGTGCTTTCAGCATTCTGCTGCATACATGCTGAAATACAATAATACACAAACTGAATCACAAGCACATATTGTACTGTACATAAAAAACGCTGAACTATAGGTCAAAGCCTGCTGGCTCTGCAACAGTGAAGCAACATGAGCTAAACACCCACAAAGCATCTTGGGACCAGGATGATGTGGGTGTATTGATTTCTATGTGGGAGTGGGGCAGAGGGGTGGAGCTAAAACTGGAAATGCAGCAGATGACGGATACCCATTGAGTGAACTTTAAATGGGCATGTGGGGGAGGAGTGGATGGGATGGAGCAGGGTGAACTGAGCAAGTAACAAAAAAAAAAAAAAAAAAACGCTGAGTGGGAGTTGAAGGGTGGGGCTGGTTCACAGCAGCCACACCTCACCATGGAAACAGTTGCTTAGTGATATTGCAAGGCTGGTCAATATATCCTGACCGCTGGATTTACCAGCGGCACCTCTCACCTGGTGATGTACGATTGATAAAAAGTGTGTGTGCAGAATCATCTTATGTCATTATGAAGCACTGATCCATCTGTGCAGTTAAAAAAATTCTGTACAGCTTCTCTGCTACATTGTGAGACTCAGAGAAAATAAACGGATTTGAGAACATTTATCTTAAATTTTATTTCACAGCACAAAAATGCTTTGTAAGATGTAACCTCTTGGAAACGTAGTTTTGTAGATTTGACCTGGCTAAGTGTGAAACTAAAGGTTGTGTCAGGATTTTGTTAGGATGTCAGTATACTTGCTAAGTTTCCCGTCAAATTGGATGTTTTCACTTTTAAAATGCCGTGAAATGGAGAGCATTAATAGTTTTCTGTACAGTTGCAATGCAAAGAGTTGTGGAATCTCACCTGGCAGAAGACAGGTTTATAGGTTTCAGAGAAGAGCTGGGTCAGTTCTTCAGAGTCACAGAGGTCCAGTGGCAGTCGGTCCACACACAGACATTTGGAGTGCAGGTTCTCCTCTTGGCTCAGCTGGTTGACGTCCATCCACTGCACCATCAGCGATCGATCCTCCTGCAACAATCGGTTGTGTGACACAGAATCAGACTGTTAAGCTCCTCAACTGACTCCACATTCGTACACATTATGAGCACTCTAAATTCTGCATAAGTGTGACATACAATATTCACAAATATGGCATCACTAGCTATATTGTAAGTGCTGATTTGGAAGCTTGTCAGGGCCTTGAGCTCTACTTCTACATCTACAGATTCTGTCTCGAGCACTGCTAAAGCAATCACAAATGCAGGGAAAGAAACTATTGTATAGGCTAGACAGATTTTGGAGAGATGTTGCAGATGATGTTTTCATCATTCCTTCTCACGGATAATTTTGGTGTTTACGCTGCAATTTTATATTTTTCACTCAGGCAAAAAAACTGAAACCAAACTCGACTGGCAGAGCCTGTATTTTGACTGATTATCTGTTCTCCATTATGTTGCCAGTTTCTACCAACCACGACTGCTGATTACGAGTTTCAGCCAAGATTTGTGGAAGCAAACAGCTCAATGTGAGAATGTGAAAAGAACACGGGAATGCGTCACTTTTCTTTCCCCTCACTTTCATGTTCGAATCAAATCAGGCCAGCTGCTCGCACTTTGGTTTGATTTATACAAAGCTTTCAAAGTATGCATCATTCTTTATCTAATCTAGTACAAACATATCCTTTGTTTCAACTATTCAACTTTAGGTCCAATATTTTCAGCTTCAAGAAAACTCAAATGCATCCTTTGTATTCATCAATAAGGGTTCAATGAATCCATTTTATAGATAATTTCTCTTATTAGACACTGTAAATGTACTAGTAGATTTTTCTTTGCTCTCACGTACCAGAGGCCGACCCAGCAGCTCGGAGCGGGCCCGTGAAGCAGAATCCTTCTTCATGTACTCAACAAAGCCATAACCTTTGGAGTGGCCCGTCAGCTCACTGTACACCAGGAAGGAGCGCTCGATGTTTCCGTACGAGCGCACCAGCTCCTCAAACTGCTGGGCGGTGAAGGTGTGCGGCAGGTTGGTGAGGCAGAGCAGGGAGTCGGTGGGCTGCAGGGTGACGTTGATCAGGCGTCCGCGGACAGTGCTGTGATGGAGGGAGCGGATGGCATCCTGAGCCTGGTCCCCGTTCAGCAAAGTCACAAAGGCTGGAGGAGGGGACATTATGGAGACAGCGACGCGGGGAGAAGACGGACGAAGACGAGGACAAACACAAAGAAAGGGATGCAAACACGCACAGATGGACGGAGAGGCGAGCAGACAAACACAAACATACATTCAAAGCAGACATTGAAATACAGGCAGAGAGCGGTTGATGGGGGATGGAGGATGGAGACGCAGTCAGAGAACATGCTCAAACAAACTCACGTGGAAAGCAAAGAAAATAAATGACAGGCCAAATGTGGCAGGAAGGTGGGTAAAAAGGGAATAAAAGGGGAAATTGGGCAAGAACAACCAAAACCACAGACACACAGTCATAAAGACAGACAGACAGATACACAGAGAGAAAGACAACACATTAGCTAGAAAGCCAATAGGGAGCCACTATGTAGGGGGAATCCACTGTGACACACACACATACACATCTTACTGCATTTGAAAACAACAGCCTGACTGATAAATCAGAGAACCAGTTACAGTAATAAATACTGCTTAACAGGTGGCATTTCTAAGCAGTTAATCTCTGTGAAGGTATTTGTGATTCCTGCAGACAGAATTTAGCCTCTTTTGCCAGCAGAAATGATTTACTAAATAATACAAAAACTGATAAAACATCAGCCATATTTAAAATAAAATATAGCAACAAAAGGCTGTCTATATGGATACTGTCGTTTTTTTTTTTTCAAAGAGCTCAGTGTTCAGTTGGTATGCTTAAGGTGCTATTTGTGTGTCTGTCTGTCCGTCTGTTAGCAGATTTATGCAAAACCTACCCAGCAGAATTTCACTGAATCTTGGTGGAGGTTTGGAACTTTGGTGAAGAAGGAACCAATTAAATTTTGGTGTGGATCTGGACCACTTTGGCTAAAATTGCGAGAAAGCCCACTGGCCTTGGCAGAGGACAGCGCTCTCCGACTGCACTTCTAATTAACTTTTTGGAGGAGGTTTTTGGCCTACAAAATGAGCATAGATTACATCATTGCATGTCCTTTAAGTCTAATGAGAGGGCTCTGATATTTTATGCTAACTTGCAATCCCTTATATCAGTCACTATAGCCTTTGTAAGAATTTGTAATCGGATTACTTTCCTATAAACTATGACGTCTCTTTCGACATGGAAAAAATAAAAACAGTGCAAATGCGCATTAATAAAACCACACACATATGCACACATAAACTGTGTAATTAGACTGAAAGTGAGGACTGGAGGTGAATGTATTAAAAGCGAGAAACCTCTAAAGTCATCTATAAGAGTAAAACAGTATTGGCTTCACATCAAAATAGCTACAGAAAGATTTATGAGCTGTGAAAAATAGCGGTAACACATTTATATGGAAAGTGCATCTAAAAACTTGATATTTTAGATGTTATCGGGTGACAGAAAATGTTCAGATAATAGTTTTGTTGCACAGGTTGAGTAGAAAAATGAACCACTATTACAGTACAGCTGCAAGAAAAGGTTTATGACACATTTGGATTTACTGAAACAGTGAAGTATTCCTAAAATGTGTTCTAATCTTCATTTAAGTCACAATTATAGGCAAAAACAATCTGATTATACTAAAAATAAGCAAACAGTTGTACTTTCCATGTCTTTATTGAACACACTGAGCAATCACTCACAGTGCAGCCTGGAAAAGTAAGTGAACTCTAGTAATTCATCAAATCTTTTTTAACCGTTACAGTTGGTTCTTATTGCTGCTTATGGCACTTGCACAGCAATGAGGAGAAATTCTGGACCATTCTTCCCTACAAAATAATTTCACTTCATCAGTAATTCTGGGATGTCTTGACTGAACAGCCTTCTTCAGGTCACGGAGTGCAAGTCTCCTGTAAACTTTCTAGATACAGTTTAGAATTTATCGTTCTAAAAACAACTGCAAGGAATCCATGTTGTCAGGTAGCAAACCTGACATGCAAATGATGTCATGACGTTTTGGTGTTGCAGTGCCAATACTTTGTCATCTCCAATAACAGAAATTTGCATTTTTGATTTAAAAAAAAGTTCAACTTCTGTCTCATCTATCTACAGAACATTATCCCAGAGTTGTTGAGAAACATCAATGTGGTCTTTTGCAAACTTGAGGCGTGAGCTCATGTGTTGTGTTACGTTCTCCCATCAACAGGATTCTTATTCTGTGTTTTCTCACACACTAGATGTGAAAACAGATTATTAGCAAGTAGGAGGTATTTGTAATTGAGTTTTGCCATTACCCTTTTTCACTTATTTCAAGATTGCACATGCTCTTGATGTGACCTTGCTCTCCAAGGAAGAGTAGCAACAGCCATGAATTTCCATGATTTGAAGACATTTTGTTTTGCTGTGAACAGATCAACAATGTTGTCCACAGAAATGCTTTTGTAGCTTTTCACAGCCTCATGTATCTCTACTAAGAGTCTGTGAAAGTTGTTGCACAGATCACGTCAACAAATCTTTGAAGAACAAGACTTCGTTGATCCCAGACTGCCTTCCATTTTATAGGGAGGGACATCTCAACAGCTGTACAACCCCAGGTTCATATACTGTGAATGGTTATTAAGTTTGTTTAATAGAGTCATAAAAAAGTACTTGTGTGTGTTTTATTTTAGTCAGATTGTGATTATGTGTAATTATTACTTAGATAAAGATTAGACATTTCATGAGCAATCGATGCAAAAAATTCTGGAGACTCTTACGAGTTCACAAACCTTTTCTTGAACTTCTATGGAAAAGAATCTCAAAGGATTTACAACAAGATACCTACTCAAAAAGACTAAATTACAATGGATCATTAAAACTGAACCACAAAACCCAAACAGGAGGGAGAACAGAATCACAGAGTAACACTGATTTATACAAGTTGAAGCTTATTAAAAGCTGAGAAGGTGGGTAACGGTGTCCAACAAGTTAACTGTAACTCACCAGATATTTAGAGCATCCTGTGAAAATAGTTAGATAAAGATAAAAGACTTTCCACCGCCTCCTTAAATAACTGACATGGGGAGACTAAGCAAAACCCGGAGTTTGAGTTGCCTCACTGGACCTGCATGAGACCAGCAGTTTAAACCAGACACTGCAGTGTGCAGCTCTCAGGTTTGAATGTCTGAATCACTGCTGCGATAAAAAACAATACCTGCAGCGCTGTCTGGCACCACAAGTGTCAAAAGACCAACCATATTCATTTGAATTGTAAACATCTAACCATGAACACACATGCTGCAGGCAAGGGCAAAACAAACCAATATATAACAACAGAATCTGTTACTGACAAACAACTTCCGAGGCCCAACATCACCATGGTGATGTATGTAAAACGCTTTCTAATAAACAACTTCTTTCCACCCACCAGTAGTTTGAGCTGAACTGCATCACTTTCTGTGCCCATATGTGATAAAAATTAAATTCACTTCTCATTACAGTACAGTTTACCCAGTCTGGTACACAACAACACACATTTGCAGAACTTTTTGTGCTGAGCCTAAACCCTCACCAACACTGAGGTCTGGGCTGGTCAAAGTTTGCAAAATAAAAATACAACAAGTAGAGACAGGTGCGCCTTGCACTCTGAGCTTTTGACCTGGAGAAAAATATCACGGTGCCTGAGGAAAAAGCTGCTTTGTTCCTGCACAGCTGCCCCTGTGGCTATGCACCTGTATGAGAGCACAACCCAATGTCTTTTATCAAAGCTTTAAACTCACCTGCTGTGGCCCTGACCCCTAAGTCATGCACATATTGTCCCTGAATTACTGTCTTAAGAGCTTCTCCGCTGTACATAGTGCACTGCCGTTGTGTAGAAACTGGCCCCTGCTGGGGTAACTACTGTGCCCACGGTGCAAACATGTTTTGTGCTACTACACACCTATTGCAGATATTACTTCATGCTGCTTGAAATGAGCTTTACTGTTCTCTTTCCTCTCTCTATACTTTCTGCATCCAGCACCTGCCCAGTCATCAGTAGATGGACATACAGTCCAAAACAGATATAACTATATGTCTAGTTATATTGTATGTTGATACTAATGGACAGCCTACCAATGTGATGTTTCAAAATGACTAGAAATGAAAGGCAGAGGAAGTATTTTTGCAAAAAAAAAATTTGTGTCCTGATTATAGCCAGCTTCTGAAATCTTTTTTTTGTGTTTTTTTTTTTTTTTTCATAATAATGCTACATGCTGAAGTGAAAATGAGCCTGACAACTGGTGATGTGGAGTAACAGTTGTAGCTCTTGTCTTCCATTACTGGTGACAAACTAGAGTAGCCCCATCCAGCAGAGTTACTGTTAAAATGCAGCATTATTCAGGTGGACAAAATCAAGCCGGCTTCATTCTCATGTATGAGGAGAACTCCATCTGTGTTTAAATGATAGATACTGAGTCAAAGACCGTGATTGGAGTCCTGGATTATGTGATGCTATGCGTAACAGGGAGACAAAGGCTATCCTTCATTTCCTAATTGTGAAGGAAAGCAATTTATTTCTGATGATTTTTGATAAGCGGCCAGACATTAAACCACCTTGGAAGTTTCAAAGGCACACGATATTAGTGCAAAATGTTTAATCTACTACGGAGCTAACCTCAGACAGAGGCCAAGCTCTGCCCAGAACTGTCATTACTGTTACATATCGCTTTGGGCTTAACCTCTAAGGGGCATGTCAGCCAATAGCACAGTTTTAATATTTAATCAGTGTAAAAACAACCAAACTTCTACACCTTAAGCAGGCACATTTAAGCAGACTTGGCTCCAAACAGCAGGTCAAATGCAGCCCACGCTTCACAGCCTGCATAAATATACAGCACTGGGTGAAACTTTTAGGCACTTCAGATGTTTAGATCCTTATCCATCAGGGAGGCGTATGATTGGTCTTGAATATCTAAAGCAAAAAGAAGCACAAGAGTCTAGCAACAGATGGTACAACTGCCACAGAGCCCTGATCTGAACATCATGGAGTCAGTATGGGGTTAGAAAGAGACAGACGCAAAAAACAGCTGAAACAACTTAGAAAAACTGAGTGTTCCTAAAGAGAACTGGTGCTGTTTTAAAGGCAAATGGCGCCCAAACAAAATACTGACTTCACTGTTTGCTGCATTTTAATAATGTTATTTTATAGTTAAAATTATATAGGGCATTATTTTGTGAAAGAATCCCTTTTTAACTGTATGTACATGTGTTTGTGAACTTCATAGTGAGGAAAAAAACCTTACTACATGCACCATAAAAACCTCCAGAATTGACTTCCATGTCTGTTCCTGAGTGCACAGTCTGGCCCCACAGGAAACAGAAAACTCATAGCTGGAGTTTAGGTCCCAGGCCCACAAATCACCAAGTGATTTTTTGTTAAATTATTCAAATGAGAAGGCTGGCAGCTGGTGTCTCTGCCACTCATCACTGGGAGCAACTCTGACAAAAGGCAACAGAATTGTAAGTGATTTTTGGTGCTAAACAATGGCGCTTCAATCACACCCAATTCTAACAACATTTACTCATTCAACTACATCTCTGCGGCTTTCATTTCTAGACAACAGATTCAGTGCTGCATTTAGAGGGCCAGTTCCATGAAAATGCATTTTGCCGGAAGGATTAAAAAGTGGTTCCGATATGTTTGAAGCATGCATAATCATGATCTGAAATCACAGTTAAAAAAAAAAAAGTTTTGAAACTTACTGAACTGAAAAACCACTCCTGCATTATAATCCACTTCTCCACAGATAGTACAAGTAGCTTCTGAAGATGTTTGATTCTGTTTTGGGGTTGTGACTTAATATTGATTCTGAGTCATTATTAAAATCCATTGAAACTTCAATAACTAGAGATGATATTCTCCACCACGAAAACTGGTAATCTTTACACACTTTCAAGCCAAAAAGGGAAAAGTATTTGATTCTCAAAACAGAGATTGTGGGCATCATATTAATTCAAGACTCAGACTGTTGGTACAAGCATATATTAGAGTCCTAAAGATAGTCTTTATAGCGTCATACAGCAGACTTTGTGCTGCTGGCAGTCATTTAAGAGAACTAGATAACAATAATGATCATACTTTGTTGTTATTAGTAACAGTAGTTAGCAGCATAACAATCCATTTTCAAAAAACTGATTTGCAAATGATACCTAGTTATATCGGTGGCACAATATAACTGGCCAGAATCGTCAAACAGTGCTGCTCTGTCTAAAAGAGTCTGATGCACAAACCGGCAACTCTTGCAAGATGTACATTAGCAATTTATTGCTCCATAACAGACTGTAGGTCAAATCTTTGTGTTTGCGTGTGTGTGTGTAGTTCTTGCAAACGTAATTCTGTTGCTTCACTGATTTAGACTGGACATGTTCTCTTTGTTTCAATCTGGTATCTGCAGATCCAGCAGGATTCATGGAATCCTATTACATATGAATATTCTGCTAGTTGCAGCCATATTTTAAGGGAGTTAGTTCAATGTTTGGATATGCCACTTAGCAATGATTTTCTTTCTTTTTCTTTTTTTTACAGTTATGTAATGTATCTGTAAGGCTGCAGGCAACATATGGAACAAGAGTAGATTTGATAACGGAATTCCATTATTACTGTGCAAGCTCCAAATAATCTCGCCTATATGTCTTACAAGCACCGAGTAACTTTAATATCCAGTGAAGAAGCACATAAAGTGTAGCCGATGTGCTCATGGGAGAATGAAAAAAAAAATGACCGTGAAATTCCATTAGAACGGTCTATAAGACTATAGGCAGGGCTACAAAAACAACCTTCATTATTAATTTAGGTCATAAAATGTGAAAAATTGCACAAATATTCTCAAAATGAAATCTTCACATTACTCATTTTGGTCACAGAATGAAACAACGATATTCAGTTTGCAATCACACAATAGATAACAAAGAAGAGCTGGAATCCTCATAATTAAAGAGCAGGAGATAATGTTGCTATGACAGCAGACAAATGACTAATCAGAATTCAGTCAATCAATTACTAGTATCAGCATTGAATAGAGGAAACAGTTATGTACAACCTGGATACTGCAGGTTAGGGAACTATATAGTACATTCTCTTTCTACCAACGAGCGGGGTTTCAAATCGAAATGTATTCAACAGTAAAAGATGTAGAGCAGAAAGGAAGTCTGGAGGTGGCATAAAAACCTCTGTAATGCAGGACGCCCCCACTGACCTGCTCATGACTGTCTTTCATCTAACATCAAAGCTATAGTGGGTATCTACATATGAGCCTCTTCCTTAAAAACGGGATAATCATAGACAGATCAGACACCGTCCACATTTTTTGTGCAACAAACGCAGATGCTACAAAACCATAGAATAAACTTCTCCTCTGTATGTGCAGGTGTCTGTTGTAAAGTTCATGGGCAGATCAGGTAGTTGCTGGAGTTACGGATGGAAAACATTTGCCAAAAAAAGTGTTGAAAGGAGTAACAATTGGGACATCTGCTCTGCAGGCTTCTTTTAGTCTTCCCAGAGAACATCACTGTAGGCAGATCTAATGCAAGGTCAGGATCATTCTCACACACAGAAATCCATCCCAAACCTCTCTGTGTGCTTGTGTCTTCATCTATCAGCCTGTCTGTATTCATCTTTCTCCTCCACTGCATCTGTATCTGCATTGATCTATCTGTATTGTTTTTTCTTTTTTTTGTCTCTGCTTGTTCTTCCCACCTCACTCCACTCTGACTGCTGTATTTCTACACAGCTATTGTCTGTCTTTTGGTCTCTCGAACTACTTCTCTCCCAGCATCTCCATTTCCATGTGCCTGTCTTCAAATACCACCTCCACCCAAATCAATTTCCTCAAACCCCATCTAATGCTCTTATACATACACTCACACACTCTGTAATGGATCTCTTACACTAAAGCTAAGAGCCTAATCTGGTTTTAACCCGCTAAGTATGCTACCTAACATTAGGCATTACGGGGAGATGGAGAGAATATGGTTTGGGTTTTATGCTAACGCTCCCTCTCATTCTATTGCCTCTAATGACACAGTACAGCCTGACAAGCGGGGGCTGACGTCAAATCCTGCTCGATACTTTCCCCGGCAGAGAAAGGGAGAACTCTAAATAGCTTACAAAATAATCTTATAATTCACAGTCTAGCAATCATTGAGTGGGCTACCGAACTTTGATAAAAAAAAAAAAAAAAAGAGAAAACATGAAAAAAAAATTCACAAAAGCACAACGTCTTAATTATGGGTCTCCGCTTCTGAACATGTCGATTATTCCCCATGTTCCTATGAGCAGCGTGTAGGGGCACAGGAAGAGAAAAGAAATCTTGCGTCGAAATCACCTCACAGGCTGCAATTCTGCTGCCACGTTCTCCCGATGAAGGAGCTAATTAAAAACAGGGGAGTTAAGAACGACACAGCGGACCCCTGAACCTCGAGGGGCCGGTTCTCGTGGTCTGTGCAAAGAGGTCCTGCCGTTTCATCTCGGCCCCCCGAGGCCAAGATGAAAGTCTCAGGTGGAGTGAAGAACCTCAATAATAAACAATTCGGAGGGCTGACAGGGTAAAACGTTCCAGATTCAGTTCAATCCACATGTGTATTCTTCATATGATGGTTTTGGGAATGACTTTAAAAACGTCTAGGAAACAACTGTAAATGTAAGTGATAAATATGTTTTTAAAAGTGTCAGAATTGCAGAAAAAACTGGAACAATGTGTAAAACAAAAAAACAACAAAAAAAAAACTGATGAAAATGTAAACAAAAAGTGTCACCAGTGGTAAAAGTAATAGCTTCAATACGTGATATGGAGCAAAATCTACAGAATGACATCTTTTCTACTGTTATGAACATATGCAAAAGATATCAAATTCAATATATGCAGTACATAAACAACATAGAATGTGAGGGAGAACTTGTAAATATCCTCAAACAGCGCTCTTGCATACCTTAACACATTAGACCAAAAATTAGTACACATTCCTATATTCAAGGCAAGATCAAAAACGACCATATCTGCACCTATAACGAGCAAAAACCGTACCTGATTTAAATTTGATCACTATACCCGTCAAAGTAGATACACTGCTCCCAGTGCTCCTGAAACGTTTCTAACACTCCCTGCAAGCCCCTTTCTGTAAGTGCGTCAAGTGAAATCTGGGATGAGCTGAACCTGCTCCACTGTGTCTAAATGTGCCAATCATGTTGCTGTTGTCCAAAAAGATAGTTTTCAACATGTTGTCATATTGGAGCACCCAACTGTCACTGCAGCTCTGTTCTAGTCATTTGCGCCGGATGTACTAATTCAGGACATTACGGTAGAACTCTGCATTAACAGTCAGATTCTGGAGGATCCCTTCACGGCACACAACCATGTAAGTGTAAATGAAAAACAACACTCCTAACCTGACGCATCTTTTTATAGACGTGGTCAGCGCAGCCTATAATGCTGCAAAAATTGTTGTTTAGTCTCTGAGTTTGTGTCATTCTGGGCCTATTGACAAAGACTCTGACATAGTGCTGCTTCTACATGTCCAGAGTGAAACTGTAAAGTGCACCTGCAAGTGGCCCCATTTGCATGCAACAGGAACAGATTCTAAACTTTTTATTACGCCAAAGACAAAGATCCCAATTTACACATTTTTAAATAATAACCAGAGTTCATCACATCTGAATAATTCAATGGTCTTCTCCCTGTATCAACATCCCATGACACAAAGGGAATACATATTTAGCGATCAATAGAAAGGATTAGTTGATGAAATTAACAATGATTGACTGTACATTGTAAATACTGACTGGTTCCAGTTCTTTCAATGTGAATATTTACTATATTCCATGATAGTACACTGAATATATGTAGGTTTTGGACAGTTGGCAATGTAATGATTCAAATATGTGACTTTGGAGAAATACGTTCCGTGATATAACCATTTTTATTTGTTTTCTGACAACCATTAAACTAGCCAGTGATCTACAGCCAGCTTCTAATTTCAGTGGGATGCATTTTTGGTCTTTTGCCTGAAAGCTTTCATCCTGACAATAAGAAATGATTCAAGGGCAACATTTCGGAAGAATTTCAAAAGAAAAATTTCACCCACACTAGCCTGGAAGCCATGAAACCTTTATCCCTTACAGGCTATCATGTGATAAATTACAGTTTTATCGGTTTCACTGATCTTTTTCTTTGCTAAAGGGGAGAAGTTGCTTGAGTAATGATGTCAAAGATTTCAATTTGCCTCAGAGATAAACAGTAGATAAGAGGAAACCAAGGAACTGAAGACGAAGTTTAGAAATTACATCATGATTGCAACTTCAACCTGAACTAAGGTTATAATATCTGAGTGTGAGCCAAGGCTGACAGGCTGGGAATGATGAGTCCTCTCTGGATCCGTCTCAAACACAGTCGATATGCGCACACACCATCGAGAGTCTCCTCTTGATCATCCTCACATTGAAGTCCCGCAAGAACGTTCTCGATTGAACTGTAGTGTAAATCCTCAGATCACAGCCAACGCCATCTTGGAGGAAACCACAGCTTTGATCTGAGAGGCTAACCAAACATTTGCATTGTCTTAGACACACACATTACAAAACATTTGTTAAAAATGAGACAAGAATGTTAAAAAGGCCAGCGACTTCAAATACCTCTGGTAAAACACAATCCCCAAGCACGTCCACAAATGTAATACAAGCACATAAACAGCCACTAAAACAGCTTTTATTGTTCCTCTGTAGCACCAATAGATTCTCATCCTCCTTTCCATCCCTCCCAGCCTCTCACTGCTACAGTGACTACAGGAGTAAACGCTTCAGAGGAGCTGCATCCTCCTCCCTCTCCAGCGCCGCTCTCATCCTCAGAGCCCTTTGTCTTCTAACACGTCGGCCATCCCACACACTCCTCTCCATCATCGCCGCCTCTTCTTGCTTCTCTCTCGTCTCTCACGTTTCTACCCATCAGTTGCCCCACAGTTCTCCAGCTGACAGCCACTTCCATGTCAATCTCAAAGGACTTTGTGCCTTCAGTGCTTCTTGGGTCAATAGATGTAAATGATTACAAAATGTCTAATATTTATCTTCAAATATGGCTGATTGTGCTACAATGTCTGAAAAGTCTGTATGCATCACAAGGATTTTAGAAAATCAATGAGCTGCATTAATTTTGTTCAACAGTGTAATAGCTCGATTCCAGCCTCGGCCTTCCAGCTCAAATTTTCATGGTCTTGTGGGTATTCTGACCACCAGTTTATGCAATTTTATGCTCAAATATGCAGGAAGATATGATAATTTTGTACGCTTCCCTGAGTTGTAAATTGAGTTTTAGAAAATGTTGCAACCTTTGGGAACTTTACCCCATTACAGATTTTGCAAAATCCATCCAACTGTACTGAGTGATCGTATTATGAATAGCAGTGAGAAAAGTACGAAAAAATACTAAATGGGCAAAGTGTAAGTGTTTTTTTCCATTTTCTTTTTTTGGTCTTGACTCAGACTAAAAGTGCCTGGACTTGCATTTGATTGGTACACAACATAAGCTAACACAAATTTCTGAGTGTTTCTCCTAAGAAATAATGCAGTCTTATGTACAGCTTTTGTGTAATACAAAAATTTGACATGTCCACATCTACATTTTATATTAGGTGCTACTCTAGTGCATTTTGATCGAGACTGATTTGCCACAATTCTTCACTAAGTGATCATTAGCTTATTATTAATACAAATCTTACATAATTTTCTTACCCAATCATCAGCCACTTTATCAATCGATAATTGTTCGCTAAAACAAATAAAATACAATGGACACTTCTCCATATACCGTGAAAGTTGTCCTTATCCACAAACATGTAACATTTGCTGCAAAAGCAGCTCAGTTCTATTAGCCACTATGCTATCCTGGTAAACTTCGGCTCATCTTCATTTTGAGAGTTCTCACTGAAATCCATTAACCATCCCAAAAGTCTCTGTCATGGTGGCCTGCTGCCAACACTGTACTACATGTACTCCAAGCGACCCCCCTCCTCGGATCGCTACAGTATTAAACACAGCAAACGAGCTGCAGTTGGTTGAACAATCAGGTACTACAGCATATGTATGTTACATTTTCTGACACGCATGCCCTTTGTCTTCTGCCTTGTTTATATATTTTTATTCAGTCAAATTATAAATGGCAATTTTGCAAATTCAGTTTAATGACTAACATTCCTAGCAGCCTACTGATCCACAGAGAGCAGAAACTCTGATTAAGTCCAGCAAAGTTTTAAAGGTCTCCCTTGCTTAATGTTCAATACTTACTATTACTTCGCCAAAGAACGGCGGAGTTATGTGACAATTGGTGGACATATGTCTGTTTTTCTGTGTGCAGCATTCGTCAAAAAACAGACAAACGGATCTGGATGAAATTTTAAGGGAAGGTCAGAAATGACACAAGGACCATCTCATCTGGCAGTGATGCGGCTTACAGTCTGGATCCATGGATTTGTTAAAGACTTCTGTATCATTGCGAGAGAGCAGCACGGCATCACTGTAGCTATGACAACAAGTGAACACTATGTCCATTGCATGCTGACGATCACATGATTGCGATCCTACTACAAATCCACCACTGTGGACTTATCAGGACTTATCCATCGGAAATCATACAACGACTGAGCAGTCTTGGCGCAGTACTGTGCTCTCTGCGTGCTTTTCTTGTTATACTTGAGATCCTAATCGAATTAAAAGCTGCAGTGTGTTTGAACGTGGCCCCAAATTACTTCAGTCAACCTGAAATGGCGGGTTACTTCTCTCAAGAAACAACAAAGGTTGGAGCAGTTAAAGAATGCATTAATAACTGCTGAAGGTTAAAATAGTTTGCAAAAGAGTCTTTTTTCCAGATATATTGGCCATCTGATGACCTCACGTTCTGTTAGGTCAGTTCCAGGTTCTCTTCCCGGTTCTTCAAAAAGCAAGGCAGACATGTTGAGCATGCTCTGAATTTAATCCGCTGCCATCTACTAAAATTCATCATAGAGGCAATGCCGTAAATTCATATATGTGATGTTCATGGTGTTTAAAATATAGTGATACTTCTTGAAAAACAATATTGGATAAGAGGTTTAAAAATGGAGTTTGTTGACATTTACTTACAAGCTACAAAAACATGCTAGTGGCCAGTGTGACTGCTATCAAAAGTGCATAAAGTAATGTATTTCATTGTTGAAGTCACCTACAATGCAATATTAAGCTAAAACACAGATACTGACAATCTGTATTGTTTTGTTTGCTGTTTTCGCCGACATGTTAATGAAGTGTGACAGTAAATGGTCAGTCTTGCTACGACTCCGTCTTCATTCACGTCAGTTTAACTTGGTGTTTAGTCAGAGTTTCAACACACTGCACGAGGACACGACAATCTCAGAGTCAGATTTTGTGCGTCTTGTCCCACTCAGTTGTACCGTAGCAAACAGCAAACACCAGCAGGACTTTAGATGCAACAAGTGGATCTTGAGTCTCGCCGGTGCAAGTGCAAGATGTCTGCAAATAGCAGAGCAAAGACTATCTTGACCCTTGATTTTAATATGATGGAAGAAGTTGCTAAATGCACAAAAATATTAAATCACTTTTGAAATGAGGAATTTTACAGAGGAGGATGTTAATATTTATAAGTAGTGGCTCACAATTCAACTGCAGTGCATTAGTTGTAGTAGTATTTAAATTGTACAGTGAAGTATGAGGTTGATGGGTTGCTGTTTGATGTATAGATGGATAGAGAGGTAGAAAAATGAAGGGATGGATGGATGGATGAGATGCATGAGAGGCAGCGCTGAGTGGATCTAACGCTCGGCTTCTCTTCAACCAGCCACCCACTCGTCCACCCACAGCTACATTGTTCACTCAGCTACTCTCTCCCTTTTTGAAACATTTCACTCTAAACACGCATGCATCTTTTCACATCATTTACAAACATTTTGTAGGATACATACAGAAATGTGCATTTCAAGGGAATAGTTGGCCATGAAAAATGTAAACAAAGCTGTTAACAGATTGTGATTGAAATTCGAATTTAAATAACGATGGAAACAAAGTACAACCATTTTAGTAGCCTGCACTTTGAAGAAAACTTCCTCACTAGTTGCAACTGCTTTTGGACAGTAAATAACTGAGATAATTAGCGGAAATTGTGCATATCGTCCCTCCCTGCTGGCTGCTATCATCAATTCATCACGTATTGATCCTTCCACCAGATCAATCCATCTCTTTCACTCTTTTCTCTGTCATGACCTCCCCCTCTGTCTGTCCTTTTTTAATCATTAGTCACTTTATGTCAGTCCTAACCTTCATCCTCTATTCGTCAATACAGTTTCTTCACAGTCTTCCTTCACCCATTTCCCAAAATGTTTCCTCCGTCACTCTGTCTATTACTGTATCTACTGCTCCGCCTTTCCCTTCTTCCCCCTCAGTCTTGAGTGAAAAAAACTCCAGCAAATGGACCATGATTCAACCAAAAATCTTACATTTGTCCTTGTTACAAAACTAGAAGATAGAGTCTTTGATGTGGACACAACAAGATGAAAAAATGTAAAATTCAATGTGATCTCTAGCTGCAGAATCCACCGCATCAGTCTGCGGTTCGGGCTGCGCAACGAGTTGCAGAAGGTCGGTGGGTTATGGTCTGTGTAGACCACCAATGGCCCACCTGAGTCTACGTAGACGTCAAAATGTTGTAAAGCACAGATAAGAGCCAACGTTTCCTTCTCTATAACTGAGTAGTTCATTTGGTACGAGTTGAACTTCCTGGAGAAGAAACTCACTTGATGCTCAACTCCATCTGGGCCAGCTTGGAACAACACTGCACCCGCCCCAACATCACTGGCATCCACCTGCAGCTGAAACAGCCGAGTCATGCAGAGTGCACTGAGGACGGGTGGAGAACACAGAACAGCCTTAACACTCTCAAAAGCTCGTTGACAGGGAGTAGACCATACATACCTCATCTTGGCTTCAAGCAGGTCTGTGAGAGGAGCAACCACACTAGAAAACTTCCTGCAGAACCCCCGATAGTAGCCCACCAACTCCAGAAAATGCATCAGCTCCTTCTTAGTGGTGGGAACTGCATAGTTCTCAATAGCAGCCACTTTGGCCTGTACCGGCCACATCTGACCTTGCCCCATGACCTTCCCAAGGTAGGTAACTGTAGCCTTGGCGAATTTACATTTTGCCAGGTTAACAGTTAGGTGCACAGCACGCAAGTGGTCAAAAAAGGCTCTGAATGCGGAGGACGTGTTCTTCCCAAGAATCACTATAGACCACCACGTCACTGCACAGCCCTCCAGTCCTGCTACCACAATGTTCATCAGCCGCTGAAAGGTGGCCGGCGCATTCTGCAGTCTGAAACTCATCACATTGTATGAAAAAAGGCCAAAAGGAGTGATGAAGGCGGATACCTCTCATGCTCTAACAGATAGTGGAACCTGCCAGTATCCTTTGAGAAGATCAAACTTGCTGACAAAGCATGCTGAACCCACCTGATCTATGCAGTGTTCCACTCAGGGCAGCGGGTAGGCGTCTGGTATCATCACCCCATTTACTTTTCGATAGTCTGTACAAAATATAGGGCTCTTGTCCGCCTTATCTCTGAGTAAACAGGGAGATGCCCAGCTAGAAGATAAGGGCTGAGCGATACCATGGTCAAGCATGTATCAGATCTCTTGGTCCATAATCTTGCATTTTACATCTGATACCGGGTAGAATTTCTGCTGGATTGGCTGAGCCTCACCAGAGTCTAAACTAGCCTCAACAGCCTGAACTTTAGGCTGGAGAACCCCTGCATCGAGTAGATTCATTTTCAGAATGTGTTTCATGTTTTCTTTGGATCGTTTATCACTCACATCTATTTTGAAATACTCCACTATTTTCACTAACTGCTCCCATGAACAGCGGTCCAACAGCTCCACTGATGGAGCTCTCAGAAAATCCTCCGCTGAAGCCATGATGCAGCAACGGACCGAATAACCACAATGATACCAACCTGCTTAATCATTTGCTTGCTCTGACACTAAGCCCTCTGCAGCTAAAACAGCTGACTGGTCACCGTGGCTCCGTCCCTCTAACTGCCTCAACCAGAATCTAACTGAACTCCCCTCTAGTCTTCAGGCGGTACTTGTGGCGGGTATTTGCGCACTAATCTCCCGCAGGCCTGGCGAAGCAACCGAGGATCAGTGACTCCCCCTGCAGCCTCGGACATGCTCCTGAGCCAACTGCTCCAAACCACGTTCTCACCACACTCCCGACCCCTCAATGGACTCCAAGGGAGTTCGCTCTGAAGCCTGACAGGGACAAAACTACAGCAACTTACCACCGCTGTACAGCTACAGAAGCACCCGAACTTAGAGACACAAACACCGGCATCACAGCCTGGCGACACACTTCCTTTGAGCACTAAACAGAACTCCAAGAGCTGTCTACTCACCATACACGGTGTCTCTGAACAACCAGAATGCGCCGTTCCCCATAAACCGAATGAATGAACAGGCCACACAGCATCACTCCCGACACTACAAAGAACCTGACTCATTCACAAAATGACAGTCTCCGCCCACAACGGAACTCACCCAAACCGCTGTTTACACTGGTTGGACTGTTTGGACGAGCCCCCACTTGTTACAACTCGGCTCCACAGTTGTGACAAAAGCGCGGAGACAATCACTGTACGGTGAAAAACAAAGGTTTTATTGCCAATCAAAAAGAAGTCCACACTGCCGTCAAGGCCCAAATGAACAAAAAAACGCATACGTGGGGCTGGAGCTCCAAAGACACACCACTCCTCTCAGTGAGCCCATCTCAACTGGAAAGGAGAGCGGCTAAATGCAGCTCAGCCACTGATTGCAGGTGTGGCTCAGTCAGGTGGCGACTCTCGGCTCCTGATCAAGCACATCTGGTGTCGAGATGGAGGGTCGTCACAATGGGACACTGAGGGGCATATGGAGGCACAATTTTCTTTTAATTGTGAAAAAGACTGACAGATTGACATTAAAATGGAAATAATCATCTGCAGCAGCCCTTTGTATCATTAGTATATGTATCCAGAAACCAGGAGGTTCTTTTACCTCACAGGCTGCCTATATAACACTAGAAAAGCACTCAGAGAGCGCAGTACTCCGCCAAGGCTGCTCAGTTGACGTTTCATTTCCGATGGATGAAATCTTCAATAAAAAAAGGACCTTGCGCTGAGCACTGGCATGTATTATGCATGTGCATGTTATGTATGAATACCGAGTTGGGTGTAAATTACTCTTATCAAGGTCTGTTGATCAGTTCATCACTTTTGGCAAGCCTTTGTTTTGCTAATGTTAAAATAACCGTTCCCTCCATTTTATTTTATTTTATTTTGAAGACGTATTTTGAATGTTGCGGGCTTTTATTTTGCCACCATTCAGCGGCACAGGAAGCATTTATCTAAGAAGCGGTTTCTTGACATGACGAAGACGCTGCCAAAAAGTCAGAAAATTCACATAAAGATGAAAGAAAACGGTTACATGCTGTTCCTGTGTAGCAAAAGATGTGTCTAAACTTATAAGCACCTAGCTGGAATAGGGACAAGCTCTTACTGTGAAGAAATGAGTGAAGGACAGAAAGATGAATTTGTGTTCAAAATAAGGCTGACGGCTGAACGGAAATAAAGACTTTGTGAAACATCAGGAGCTTCATTGTCTGGCTGGGGTTTGCTACATTGCATGACCTAAATATGTAGCGGGCAGCAGGAATTAATAGGACTCAGAAACACCCCACAGTTTGATCAATTGTTCCTTGTATGATTTCCAACTGATAAATCACAGTCATTTTGTAGTAGGATCGTAATCATGTGATCGTCAGCAGGTAACTGACACAGTGTTCACGTCATGGTTACAGTGACGCTGTGCTGGCAGCTATATCTCTCAATGAGAAATCCTTAACAAAGCCGTGGATCCAGACTATAAGCCGCATCACTGCCAAAATCTAATCACTTGGTTCTTGTGACCTTCCCTAAAAATTTCATCCAAATCCGTTTGTCCGTTTTTGAGTAATGTTTCACACAGACAGACAGACAGACAGACAGACAGACAGACAGACAGACAGACAGACAGACAGGCAGGCAGGCAGGCAGGCAGACAGACAAACGTACGCCGATTGTCACATAACTCTGCCGTTCCATGGCAGAGTAAAAATGGAATTAAAGCTAGAAATAAAACATTCTGCTAATGACACTGGGATCTTTACATTTGTCCACTTAAAGCATTTACATCAGTGCAATAGAATAAATGCTTCAAATACATTACTTCTTCTCTCACACAACAGAAAGACAGCGGGGCAGAAACACATGAATATTCAAATCTCTATCCTGACAATACCTCAGGGAGGCACACGAGGTTTACTTCCTCTTTTGATGCCTTCTGAAGACTTAAGACCAACTGTGTGTCTGTCTGTGTGTGCATCTGTGCATTTCTGTGGTCAGCTGGTTCTCATAAGCTCTTCTTATCTTTTGTGTGCATTTGTGTGCTCCATACACAAGAAAGCAAGGTTGAGAGTCCTGATAACACCGTGACCATAACTGTCAGACCTCAACAGCAGGTGCAGGTGTAGTGGGTGTAGCATGTAGCTTAAGTGCTTGAGTGTGCACCCTTGACTTGTACAGAAGCTTTCCACGTAGCTCATGTGTGTATATGTGTGTGTGTGTGTGTTTAAGATTGATGAGTTTTTCCTGTGCGTTGGTGTGAGTTACAGATAAGACAAACACTGAAGGCACCACGTCTTTTCACAGAGGAAGGAAATTGAGGTTAAATGATAATGAGTTAATGAAACACCTGCATTTTGTCTCCATATTTTAGAGATGACTGTGTTATTTCAAAAGCAACATTTCCAATGTGGACTGCCACAAGAGGCTCAAAAAAGTTTTTAATATAATTCATACAACAGTACCTCCAGCTCCTGCCAACACTTTCCAAACTGATGTATAGAAATCATAGCCTATAGCTCTATGAGTGTCACTCTTGGGAATAAAGTCAACTGGGCATTTGAGGGAAAGGGCATGCCAGATTTGCTGGAGGCAGAAAATTGTGCTTTTAGTGGCACTGAGGTATTCAGAAATTAATGCAATTCGTGATTAATTCATGGCATAAATGGTCCATGGTTGCTGCTGTTAATTGTTATTCTACAATTTAAGGTCAGCGCCTGGATGGAATAGTTTCAAAATGATGTTTTTAATTACTTTTGGCTCGAAAGGCTTCCAGGAAAAAGTGGCTGACTACTAGCTTGCTAAAGAGGCAGAGCAAACCACTATCCAAACTGCAAGCACAAATTAAACAGGAAATTGAGGAACTGGACGCTTTGGAGAGTAACTATGTGCTCAGTTGGATTATCAATATTTTTCGGAGAGCAGAAAAAAAATATGAACTAGTCCATTATATCCATTTGTAAAATCGTGCAATTTCTAGTCTTGCATCTGCTCAAAGTGGTTGTTACCACACTTTTTGTAACAGCACAATTTCTTGGAATAGCATCATTGCTAAGCACAAAGCACAAGCTCCTGCAATGTAATACAACTTCAATAAAAACTTTAAATATACTACACCGCAATGATGAGAAGGAATAATGTGTCATTTCACTGCACCAACTTTGTCGTCTTCTCATTACAGTTAACTTTGATACCTCCAGCTGTATCTCAATGTGATGCCTTACAGATACAGCAGTTATGAGGAAAAGGCAAAGTGTCTGGACGTTATCCATGCAGAAAGCCAGCTAGTGCAGCATTGAGCATAAAACTCTACAGGCTAAATGTTGTTTTTCCTTTCTTACTTGTAAAAACTGTATGTTCCTTGGACTACCTGGTTGATATTGCATCTTCACCCTCAGGGGATATATCCTGCAAGTCATCAACTATGATCCAAGTGAACTGTAGGTTCATTCAGATGAATTAGGGTGTGTCACAGTTGTTGCTTCTTCTGTATAAGCTAATGTGTCAGCACTGTCTGGTACAAATTATGACTGTGTTTCAATATACATACTTACCATATATACCAGAAAAATATTTAGTATGTCCCGATATATAGTATGTCAAAAGCAGTATACAAAAAAATCTGAGGATGTACAGACTGCAAAGGTCAAAATTTAAGTTGCATTACTATGATGAAGAAATCTCACTAGTGTGCACAGTATATGAAACAGTATGGACTTTATGACGACAGCGGTTGTATGTATATAAAGTAAAAAGAAAGTTAACACCGAGTATGTTTCTTTTCAAATAAACTGCATTTTCAGTTACGTTGAGCAGCCAGAAAGCTGAGAAGTTTTAAAGCAATCGTGAAAAAGTCATATTTGAACCCAAATCATGATCCATTTCCAAGATGCCTTAACCTACCCAAACAGTAAACACCTTATGGGATGTGAAAGACGTCTCCCAAGTTGAAGCGTTGTTGCTGATTTATGCCTCCAACCTCCCCTACAACGTTAGAATTTTGAACTTTGTGGCTTTTTCAAGCTAGAAGCGTCACCAACAACATATTAGTCGTATCTTTCAGGGAGAAAATATGTTTCTCTCAAAATGCTAATAGTTTAGTTTTAAAGGAGTGTCATTTTTGAAAACGGGGCTAAATGTGCAGTATGTGTACGCATGCCCACTATGTATCTATAATGACAAGGCTTTGGTTGCTATAAAGAGCGTTTAAAAATTGGGGAACGATTATGCATTCTCAGGTCTATCTGACATTGCCTCACAATTGTCCCAGAATTACATAATTCAGGCCCCATTACCAACATTTGCCTTGTAATGAGAAAAAGACAGGGGCCAATAATGATAATGTTGGTAAGAACCGACGGTGGAAAGGGAACCATCACAATCATCATCATCTTATCTCAAGGTGTCAAACATGAGTCGGTATTTTAACAAGCTGAGGCTGTGCGTTGGTGGTGGCAGTTTCATTAGACAGCCACAGCACACTTGGCCCAATGAAACTGTGAAGAATTTAATAATTGACGCACACAAAAATGGAAAGCACGCAGACAGACATGGGACATGGTGACATATTCAGTCATCAAGAGGTAAAAGGTGTAGTAACAGTGTGTGTGTGTGTGTCTGTGTGTGTGTGTGCGTGTGTGTGTGTGTGTGTGTGTGTGTGTGTGTGTGTGTGTGTGTGTGTGTGTGTGTGTGTGTGTGTGTGTGTGTGTGAGAGAGATCAAAGATAACAGCTGCATCACATTTGTGTCGCCTGTGCTGATTTGAATTTAGTGATTCACAAGGAGGCAGATGGACAGATGATGACAGGGAGGGAGGAGTAGAGGAGAGGGAGGCAAGTAGGAAGAGAAAAAGATATCAGTGACAAGCTGCTGTCCACGGAAACAATTAGATGGACTCGGCTGCTGTCACTTAAGACAAGGAGACTTAGAACAAAAAGTGAAAAATGGAAAAAGAGCAGCATTGAGTCTTATAATGGCTCTGCTTCCTGGTGTTGTGCAGTCCTGTGAGCAGTAATCACAGTATGCACACACAAACAACATCAGACAGGGAATCCTGACAGCCTAACGGTTGATGGGGTGTTAATGAGCAGTAAAGCAGAAGCTGGCCTATGAGTAGACTCTGATCTCCTCTGAACACTGGCCACATAGAATGTTAAACAGCTCTGTCATTATGAAGTAAAATGATGGATGTTGACACAAGACTTATATAACTACATGGGAATATGCCTATTAAGTTTGACATCCAAAGAAAGTAGTTTTTATTACACCGAAATTGGGAAGGTGAATCAACAATAGCCTTCAAAATATAGACAAAAAACTAATTTGACAGGAAAATTCTATGATTTACACTTCCTGAATTATACGTCTAAATTGGCGCTTTCTGTTGCTAGAAATCATCAAGATAAGGTGAAATAAAACATTCAGGAGCATGACATGAAGTTATTATTATTAGCCACTTTTATGATGCTTACATTTGGGTATATCTTATTATATCTTATTATCTTAATTATTGGTCTTAATATAGGTTTTGCCAAGTGTTTCAAGTGAAAAATTGCATTCCATTCTCCAATATGTTTTGAGGGAACATATTTTCTACTGGATAACATTTGTTTGTGATGAATCACAAACACCTTTCAAATCAATATTTCATTGGCATTTCTTTAATTGCTTTGCTTCTTTTCAGCTAACCAATTATGGAATAATCACCTTGGTAACCCAGAAAATGAAGAAGTTTCAGAGAGAGTGTTGTATTTTAATCCCAAACCATGCGATTAAGTAACTTGGGTACCTAAACGTAACCAAGTTTATGACGAGTAGTTTTTGTTGGTTAAAGAGAACATTTTCTTAAACCTAACCAAACAGTGAGGGAAACTGGAGGGTTACCAACAAGTGAAAACAAAATTTATATCTAAGAATAATGGTCCCACACAGGACACAAACCCTGGTCTGCTGGCTGAAGGTCTTGGATGTGACTCATACCACCGTCCTCCTACATCCATACGTGGACTTTGTGGCCTTTTCTTCTACATTACAGAATTTCTGGGAAGAAATATGTTTCGTTCATAACATAAATTCGAATAAAGTTTAGTTCTGCAGAAAAGTTTTTTGTAAGACTGACTTGCAAAACATCAAGTAATAAAATGTCAGTGTGTCGGCAGCCAAAACCACATTTATTTTTTAGGAGATTAAATATGAATGAAAAACAGCAATTTGGCATAAAAGATGCCCCAAGTAAGACTGTGATTCTTCTATACCAAAAAGTGCTCAAAAATACCCGACAGCTAATTGTTTGCCATTTTATAGCACAGAGGATATAAAAACAGAACACACTTTTGCCTTAGCAAAGACTTTGACAAATGAGACATTCAAACACACAAATACATTAGACCTGTGAATCACCTTTATGAACTGAACACATTTGCCGACATCACTGTTGTCCTTTTTGGACACTTCCAATTACAAAAAAGCACAACGGGGCTAAAAAATTAAGATACAATAATGTAAAAGGTCTCACAGAGGCAATATGCCAGACATGATGAATCTACATATGGATATGTACATTATGACATAATATAAATCGTTTACAGTGTAATGACGTTTACCATTCACAGTGACCAGTATTACAAGAACCAAACTAGGAAAACTGACTCCAATACTAAAGAAGCCAAATACATTTGGAGCAGTTTCCATTACAGAACCATACAGACACCGCAGGCAGTGAACTGTAGCCAATTCTCTGACCGTGAACTTCCACAGTCCTTCTTCTGAGCTATAGGCATCCTTCCAGACTCAGAAACAACCAGCAGCCAAGCTAATCAACTTTCCATTCAGCAGCATCATTACCAGAAAAAACCCTGACCGACAGCAACACAAAGACAAGAAATATTAATCTTTGTGAAGAGTGATGAAAAAATGAGAGAATAGATCACTTATGTGAACACTGACAGAAAAAACAAAACAAAACAGGCAACAGTCAAAAAAGGACAAAGAGAAGCTAAATGATTGTTTTAATGGCAAGGTTACAATAAAACCTGGATGGTGTTACTGCTGCAGGGCAAGTCACAGAGTCCACGCTCATCCCTCGGCTTGTGTATTTTTGTATTTCATCCACACCATCTCACACACACACACACACACACACACACACACACACACACACACACACACACACACACAAAGCAGCAGGCCAATGAGCTTTTTGCCAGCCTGTGCTGTCTTCATCACTGGACAGAGCAGCAACAAGCACAAAGGCCTCCATTGAAAGGCAGGGATCCCCTGGATAACCCTTTCCATTGTGTTCTCAGATCCCTGGTTCCGCAGCGCTGCCGAATTAGTACACATACCTCTGGACTGGTGGCGTCATGTGGAAGTGGTTGGCTGACTATGGATGGCTGGTTGGACGGATTGATGCCTGCAGATTCCTAGCAGGCTGGCAGCCAGCTTCATCTGTCTGTCTGCGGGTACATATGTAAATGTGTACATCTGTGTGTCTGCCGGGGTGCCTGTCTGCTGTCCTCACTGTCTGGCTGACGTTTCAATTCAGAGCTGATTTAAGTCCTAGTAGCAGAGACCTGACACCGAAACCAAAACAAGCCTGAAACCTTTTTCCATATTGAGTTCATTTTTAAAAAAAGAGTATAGTTTGCCCAAAAACTCAACTGTCTTTCTGTCTTGAAAATTTTAATATTTGGATGGATGATACTTTCTCTAGAGAGGCATATTATTGAGAAGCTGAACTTGTTTCCTGCTGCTCTGCGGTCTCCAGTGAGATGTGGATATAATAATTAGCTGATTAAAATTGATGACACAAACTACTACCCAAGGCTTCAGAAATGCAAAGCAGCTGATGTAGAACATGTAAGACAGAATCACAAAACAAAAAATAATTCACATCGATATTATTTGGTCTTTTCTGCTCAGTTCTAATGTATTAAAATGAAACATTCACAGTTGATGGAATATTTTATGATGAACACATCATCATTTATTAAAAGTCTCTGGCAACAGGTGAGTTGAAACATTTGGGATTCAAAGCCCAACATTTAAATTAAACTCCAACAGAACTGGAATCTGAAAATGCCAAATTTGCAGCCAACTCATAATCTGCTCTGATAATGAGATTTTATCAAGCACTGGCAAAGCAACCAGATAGAAATGTGAGCATGGAGACCGATAATGGCGGATGCTTAACTATTTGAATGCGGGCCATGGGCCGGCTAACAAGCTGCTAGTAAAGTGCTTCCAATTTGCTAATGGTGAGGAAAGGAGGTAAACAAGTAGAGACGAGGAGGAGGAGGAGGAGGATGGAGAGGCAGGAGGCAGTAAGATGTGGGACGGAGGCAAAGATCAAAGGACATGACAGGATTAGAGACGTTTTCCGAGGGAATATCTTGGCAATGAGAAGTGGAAAAATAAGGAGAGCAGGAGGGGAAGGACAGAGAGTAAGCGGTGGTGCTACAGGTACTTGTGAGTGTCAGGACGGAGGGTGGTCAAGGGAAAAAAAATCATCATTAGCCGAGAAGCTGAAGCAACAGCCCGAAGCAAAGCCGCAAATGGAGACACTAGGATATGTACACACACAGCAGGACACGCTTAAACACACACATTAACACAGATACGTGCACTGCAGGACACGCTGACATAAACGCTCCCATCGGTATGACCTAATAAGTCCAACGGCGGAGGCTGGCTCACTGAACTGATATGGTCATGAGGTGCAGATGCATGCCAAAGCTGTCCTGAGCAGTACGTTTCAATTAGAGCCGAGGTCGGAGGAGGAGCCACACAAACAGTGAGGGGGGAAAAAAAAGACACCTCAGAGAATCACAAGACAGACAGAGGACAACCGGTTTATTATGGTAATCTGTGCTGTTGCACCACAACAAATTCAATTAGAGCAACGAGCAGGGAAATGTGTGTACAATGAGTAAATTACCATGAGGTCAATGATGTATCCAGAAAGAATTATCTTTATTGTAATTAACACCTGCATCCCCGGAGAAGTTGCTTACATACACCTCGAGGAGAAGGACTAACGCTGAAGTAACTTAGTGGCAATGACAAACACTTCCACATAGGTGAGTCTTATTAAGATGAGTGCTAATTAGCAGGATTTCTCAGCTATAGAGGTGGTCTGGTACACGAGAACTTATTATAAGCCAAACAAAGGACTTCCTCCTCCCTATTATTCACTCTAATATAGGTAGTGTTGAAACAATAACTATTATTTAAGGTGGCATAATAAAAGAAAAATTACATTTGACGGCATTTTCATTATTTATATAAATATCCTCACCAGCAGATTTGAAAGAAATGTGACTTGACGGAAATTACACTATTTATCAAAGCCAGAAACTGTAAAAATTGAAAAAACCCTTTGATTTTCTACTTTCTGATGGTCCTTGAACTACTCATCTGTGACGGGCTGTTATATTAGAAAACGTAATCAAATCGGCCTTCAAGATTATGGGCGTTCATCAAAATCATTTCATTCTACATGTCTCATTTCAAATTTTACCAAAAAAAACAAAAAAGGATTCCCATTAACAAGAGTCTGTAAAAATCTGAAAAAAACAACAACCTGCGCTTCTCAACGCAGCTGTGAAGCCACTTCTGACGACTTGCAGTCATGTGACAAAAATGCAGGCAGTATTTACACGAGATACAAGTATGGAAACAAATTAAAAATTTAAGTAGCAAACATCTGTACTGTGTACAGTCACCAGTTTGTTAGTATTCTCAACATGTGTGGGCACATGGAAATATGTAGTACATGCTGATGCCAGGTTTGTTCAAGTTTGTAAGACAAATCATCAAAGCAACTCAACTCTAGCTTTTTTTTTGTTATAACGATTTATGGCATTCTAAATTTGTCACACTGCAAAGACGATATTTTCACTTCCTCCCTACTTCTAGCCATAACTGTGCTGTTTTCACAGAGGTGCAGAGACCATAGTGACTAGACATGTGACAGCAGCAGAAGCATATCTAGAAACTGCTTGGGGTTCAGAGGGTTAACTAAACCGACCAGTCACATAGAACAAAAGTAGAATCATGGATTCAGGATTAGATGTCAATGACAAGAACCTCTTTAAGGAATAAAAGATGGAACCTGTCATATTGAAACCTCTGACATGCTGGGACAAGAAGAACAAAGAGTACTACAACAGACAGTATGGCCTCCAGAGAAAGCAAATCTCAACATAATGGAGTCTGAAATTACACAAAGAACCAAAAGAACTGTGACAAGTACTCCAAAATGCTTCAAACAACCTATATGACAAGCATTTTGAAAATCTGTCTAACTGAGTTGAACTGGTGCGAAGGCAAAAGGTTGGTCGCACTAAACACTGATCTGTAAGTTATGGGGTTTTCTGCACTTGGATCAATTTAAGTGATTTGTGAAAACATCCTCACTTTACTTTCAGTACCTAAATGTATGTACAGTAACAGTTTATTCCTCCGCAAAGGAGGCGGAGCCTCGGTGGAGTTATGTAACGATCGAGGTACATTTGCCTGTCTGTCTGTTTGTCTGTTAGCAACATTACTCAAAAACGGACTAGCGGATTTGGATGAAATTTTCAGGGAAGGTCAGAAATGACACAAGGACCAAGTGATTAGATTTTGGCAGTAATGCCACTTAAAGTCTGGATCCATGGATTTGTTAAAAATTTCTGTATCATTGCAAGATAGCGGCACGGCGTCAGTGTAACTATGACAACAAGTGAATGCTACGTCAGCTGCCTGCTGACGATCACATGATTATGATCCTACTACAAATCGACTGTTGCAGACGTATCAGGACTTATCCATCGGAAATGATACAAGGAACAATTGATTAAATTGTGGGGGTGTTTCCGAGTCCCATCAATTCCCGCCACCCACCACATATTTAGGTCATGTGATTCGGTATCCGTACACAACGTACCCATGCGTAACACACGCCTGTACTCACCTCAAGCTCATTTTTTTTGTGGGCACATCTATATTAAATGGTCACATTCTATGGTGCCAAAATTTTTGCCATAAATTTTTTCAAGATTTCAGCCATCGAAAATGATACAACAACTGAGTAGCCTTGGAGGAGTACTGCACACTCTGAGTGCTTTACTTGTTATATAAGATTGGTACACTTATTCATGTACACAATGTAAACATGAAACTGTTGAAAAAATGGCCCTTTCAGTCATTTAAAGTAGGAGTTATCACTGTCGTGTTCTGTCGTGCAGACAAACACAACCCTCACACTCCCAAATGACCATGTCAGTCGTAACAACTATTTGAGCCCTGTGACTGTGTTTTGTGTCTGCATATATGACACACTCAGCTCAGGGAATATGTCTGCATTTCACACCAATTATAAAACTCTCTGCACCTATAAAACCACAACTGTGTTTTGCTCGTCCCTGGGGGAAGGTGCCATTGTCGATAAATACCTACTTGACAGCGGGGTCTGACCCATATGGATTTCTTAAATACCAGAATTGATGTTTGGAAATAACGATGAAAAACTACTGCTGATGACCTGGTTAACAAATGTCTATGCAACAGTCTCTTCATCATAGAGGTCTGAATGTTGTCCCAAACCTTGTGCAGAAAGACATCATTTCTAACTCAAATCCCCAGGAAGGGATTTTTTCATTGATTTTGCTTGTTGTTTAGCACAAATAAGGTTTTTGTCAACTAATAACACAGAACAATTCTGTGTAATCAAGACTACACCACTGTGAAACTCTATTAGGACCATAAACAATGTTGGGCAGCGTATTCTCTAATAAAGACTTTAATCCCAGAAACGGAGACATTAAACAAGATTTATTTATCAGAGGCACTAAAACCATTGTGTGAAAACCCTTTTAAAAAGTTAACAAAAGGAACTTTCATCCCCTTCATATGATTAATATTTCATTGTGCGTTTATTACAGAGCCCAGAGCCTGATAACAACAGCAGAAAGATGCATAAAACCAATATAAAACCAATTTCATATTTTAGGTTAATTTGATTGATAACAGCTGTGTTCTGCTGTAGTTTGGCATCACAGTGGCAAAACACACAGCTCCTTTTGAATATTGCGATATGAAATTTCAACAACAGGGCTCAACATTTTCTCTCTTAACAGCAGAATCTGTTAAACTATTTTGATGATGGGTGTAAATTCTGTGACCAGTGTGACTTTGATGAAAGGTCATCAAGCATGCAGCATGACCTGTAGGCAAATCATTCTAATCATAAAAAATTTAACAATTTTCCGGTTCAACCTTAAGGGCAAATGAACCCTGTGACTTGTTGATCACCTCCTATGTTGAAGCTGAACGCAGTACATCAAAGCCGGCTACGTCCTGTAAGATAGATGAACAGATTATGTAGCCCGGCCAGAGCTGATTCCTGGATAATTCTCTGCTGAGAGCTCAGCTACAATATGAGCTGAGATTGATTACATTCTGCTCCTCGGTCCATCCCTGTCTCTCACGCTCACCACCTGCTGATACAGTGTGTTAAAGTACCGCCTTACTTTGGTCTGTCACATTAATACTGAAGGTGTATTTGTAATGATTTTGTTTATAGGAAGTAGGATTGTGATTTCTGTCCATATTTGAATCCACATGTGCACTATAAATGTGTTGCTATGAAAATCTGAGAATCTTGTCATCTAATTTAAGCACAAATTAGGATACTTTGTCACAAGCAAGATTTCACATTTCACAAACTACTGTACTGTGGGCGGTAAACAGGTACAAAACATGACCTGCAACAACCTCACAGAAGAACAAGGAAAGCAATGAAGCTATATTTTGTAAAAATTCAACAAGTGAAGTTGTCTTAAGAATTGTGCAGCACTTTTGTGGCTACTTTGGCCAAGATTTATGAGAAATTGTATTATTTTGTTTCATTTTTTGAATTGTTTTGTATTGTAAAATAGGAAGGGAACTTTAATCACTGACATGTCTTCATTTAGTTCATTACAATTAATCGCCACACATATAATGCAGGGTAGTTACCAGCATGAAAATACAATTCAGTATAAGATGACGGTTTAAGTACAACAGAAAAACTGCCTTAAATGTGAAGGACAACAGGTATTTTGCAAAGCTAATACTTCACCCTGTCCCATATCACCCATCCAGGTATCGTGCACCATCCTTCCCTCCATGCATGAATACCCCAAAAGGATCCTAAACTTTTAGCACCATTCATTTCTTGCTGCACAACTTTGAGGAGATACAATTTTCAGGAGGTGATCAGTGATTTTTCTCATGGGGGGTTGGTCAACTTAGACATCTACTTTTATGAAAGTGACATTTCTAAGTTTAAGTTGGCACTTGATGCAGCCAAGAAATGAGTTTATCTTGAAAACAACATGACAAATGGGTGTTACTGTTAATTTTTAAAAGTTCTATATGTGACAATCAGAACCACTCGATGTCTCTTGAGCACCAGGATCTCAAACTAAAAACAAACGAGTATATCAACCTCCCCTTGCACGAGCACCACTAGCATTGTGAAATACGTTGAATGGTTGCAACAAGTTGCTGTCCAGAGCATGGAAACAGACACACACAGTGGAATGAACACGAGCAGAGGAAGAAAAGCAGAGGAGAGTTACAGAACTACATGTTTATACTGCAGATATTTGTGCAGACAGTTTATGTTCAAAGTCTTGCAGCTTTAACAGAATATCACTTCGTATTTTATCTTGAATGTAAGCATTAACTACTGCCAAGATGCTAGTTTCCTGGTATGCAACAAGGGAACCGTCAACATGAAAATGCATTGTTTGACCAAGGTGATTTAGTTCCTATAACGGCACAGTCGCCATTCTACAGAGTAGTGTGTGTACATCCGTGTGTAAGAACTAAAATATAATACTTAACATTATCAAGTGCTGTTCATGTGTTCCTTCTAAACAGGCGGTGCTACACAAAAGAAATTCAGACTGACTGTATCCTGTTCACACAAGCTTTTCATTTCTAAGCGTCTGGTGTCAGATAGTGTTTCCCAGGAGACATCTTTTGCTACACGGATGCAAGAGTATTTTTTTCTTTTTTTTTTAAATATACAGATAAAGGGTTGTGTGTTTTGCCATTGCAAAAACAGCAGCCATTGCCTAATTGTTAAAACAAAAGTGCCACCAGTGCGCATGCAGAGTAATTCACAAGTGATCTGCGGTGAAGTGCTGCTTGGAAATATCTCAGTGTAGAGCACCTCGGACACAAAAAGGCACTCTCAACAAAAGTCGGTAACTTTTCATTTCATTTTCAGCTCCAATTACATTTTTCTCAAGATTTAAATTGCTGCTGAGTTACCGTTCTTCCTCATGTGGAACCTGTTGATAGAGAAAATTAAAAGGCGCGATATACAAGGTTGGAATTTTTGCCTTTTAGTAGAAAAAAGTACATATACACCATTGTGTTCCTCCAGCAATGATGAGGGTCTGAATTGGTGGAAGAGACAGAGGGAGAAGGGAAGGAGAGGGTGAGTCACACTATAAACACTTGGTTGGGGTGATATTATCCAGCTGCCATGAAAACTGATCCAGTGGCTGGCAAGTCTGTGTCACAAACACACAAAAACAGACATGCACAACAGCAACACTGCTCTCTCTATAAAACACACGGCTGTACATTTGTGATGACACACACTAAAAATGAGCTTGTATACTGTACAATAGCAACACATGTAAGTCCAAAACTGCGAGAGCTGAGGCTGGATGGGAGCGTGTGTTTACGGTAAGTGGCAAGGCGACAAGCCAGGGGGTTACTGGATCAAGGCGAAATATGCAATCCTTCAACACACACACACACACATACACACACACACACATACACACACACACACACACACACACATACAGTGGCTAGCTACAGACGCTTAAAATCAATCTTTCATGCCTCTAACTGGAGCAGTTGGGAATCTCCCAACACATACACAAACACATGTATGCACATCCTCATATGAGCTCACAAAACTGTCTGCTTTCCTGCTGAGGCTGCATCCCACCTAAAACAATCCCATTTGTAAAGATTTCAGTGGGATGAGGGGGTTAATGAGCAGATTAACCAGGTTTAACTGCAGTTCCAGCAGGAGCTTGTCCATTTTAACCAGTACAGAACCAGTACAACCCAGTCCCAGAGGAGGTCATGGACAGAAAAGTTAACATATCCAGGAAAAAACTAATCATTTCATTACTGTCAAGAGTTCAGTTTAGTGTCGAAGGTGTACAATGAGTAAAACTAAGTGTAATATTCTGAAAAATTGAGCAACACATTTAATGACGCCAAGTTGTACAGGGATGTCTAAAAACAACACACAGCCTGGGTGACCATGTGCTGTTAAGAGTGACTCGACTAATGACTCAATGGATGAGTTCCTCCCCCTTATTTAAAATCTCTCTCCTAATTAGAGAGTGGACTTAGTGGTTCTAGTGGAAACCCTGCAGACAGGCTCAGGTGCAAATGCACAGCTGCTGCATTAAAGGAACAGTTATAGTCTCATAAGAGTTGGATGAAAAGATCAATACAATTATCATATCTGAAAATATGAAATTTGTGTGTACATACACATAAACACAAATTTCTTTCTTTCACAAACTCCTTTCTATATTTTCCTGCTATGTGCATTAATAATGTTTTAATGATAGAGATACAGGTTTTGGAATTTTGTGATTTTCTTGTATTTACAGAGCCAAATTAAGTCTGACACATTATAAGGGAAAGCCACACTACTTAATAAATACTGAATAGAAATCTATGAAATGAGTTGGTCTGAAGGAAAATATTTATTATTGTTATTATATATTTTTTCATAACTATTGTAAAGCAAAGTCACCAAAATTTTTCAGCACTTTTTTCTGCTCCCAACATTTGACTGCTTTTCTCTTGTAATGACACTGACACAATTTCACCCACAACTGATTTGGAGCTTTGGTGACCAAAGACAGCCTTGTGGCAAAATTCTAACAGAAATTTAAGATAAATTTAAGCTCAAACTCTTACAGTGTGACTGCCGCACATCTAATAACCTCCCGATCACAATAGGATGTGCCATTCTTAAATAAAGTTTAGGGGACAAACACGAACACAAACAAAAACACTGAAGGGAAAAAGTCTAACTCTGGCAAGCATGAAACAGAAGAAGGAGCAGTGCAGATGGACGTCGAACTGATGGCAGACTCTGCTTTCACATACATCTAGGGTGGAAAGATTAAGGCTAAAATGATAATTAGGATTATTTATGATTAATATTAAGGTGATGATTATTGACTGCAATTATTCAGTGATTTTATGGACAAAACATTCTGATTGTGCTTTTACATCAAAACAAGCAGAGCACTGGTTTCACTTCCATGTTGCGCTACATTCCTGTTAATTTACAAATCTTATCTAAAGATATTCCTTCAAGTAAGTTTCTTCACTTGAGTGTAATGCATCTCCTGGAGGCAAACTATGAACTGAATTCTCAAAATGCCTCACTTGCTGAACCAGTGTTACCTGAACAGTCCACATGCAGGCAACGGTAGACGTTAGCTGGGCCGCTGTACACAGAGAAGCCTCTAGTCGCCACTCAGTCGCTGTAGTACTGCAGCTAAGTCAGCTCAGCGAGGTCTAGTTTAATGTCAGCTTTGCCCAAGTTGACGCAAAGTGATTTTGTGTGGAGTATTCCATGAGCAGAGCACATATTTTAAACCTTAAATAATATCAGTCGATCATGTTCATTCAATTGTAGGTAGCAAAAATTGTGACTGTGATTAATATTTGATACACTGTGCAGCCATGTGCACTACTATGAATTTAATTTACAATAAAGTGCTACATTTCACCCACATTTTCTGTTTTATTCAGTCTCTCCCCACAGAAACTCTCCCTTTTCATTGATATAAACTAAAGCTATCGACACTTTCCTGAACACTAAGCAGCTTCAAGCTGAAATATAAAGCTAACAATCTATGAAAGCTCCTGCTCTTGCCTTGCTGCAGACAAAGCCTCTCGCCTGTCCTACGTCTGCTGCAATGTAGCACCTTATCACAGTCATTAATAAAATTATGACAGTATTAACTGGAAAAATAACTTGAAAGAAAAACCTCCCTACCTATCTCGCTTTCACCCGAGGCCCTCATCTGAACTCTTTGAAGGTGTATGTTAACTCACCTCAAGACATTCTCCATTTTAATTCAAAGAGCTAATATTGAGACACCAAGAAGTTACCACATTATGCTGTCAAATCACTGAAGTGAGTTCTTGAAATTAAACTGAGTGGTACTTCAGCAAAGAAGAAAGAGACGGAGAAACAACAAAAGAGGCAAGGTGAAAGTGTTGAGTTAATGGGAGAGCCGGTACAGAGTGTGACAGTGACGGGTGACAGTGTCAGAGAAGCACTGACAGCAAGAGATGAAGAAAAAAAAAGGAAGAAACGAGAGAGGAAGGAGAGTGGTGCCATCGCTAGCATCACTGTGAGTTTGTTAAGAGAAATTCAACTTTAACAGCCTCCGATATGTTTGCTGATGTCCGTTTCTCGTCCACCCACCTCAGTGCATCAGAGCCCAAAGCCACAGCAGAGGCTTAATTAGTAGAGAACTGCTGCTGCTGGTCTGATGAGGACCCGTGTTTCATCAGGCTCTGAAACACTATTAACCTTCTGGACTGGCTGCTACTTTGATATCTCAGCTGTTTACAGCTCCCCTCCACTTTCTGAAAGTGTTACGTTTCAGGTGCTTGGCTGACTGCACGGACTAAATATAGGCACTATGTAAGATTTCCCTGGAAAGGGACACACTCTAGGGGCAGGGGGTCGTGTGTGTCGGGGCGTGTGTGTGTGTGTGTGTGTGTGTCTTCTTGTAGTTCCACATTTATGAGGATTCAATTTATTGAGAAGGTAAGCAGGATGTGAAAAACCCTCTGAAAATTATAGTTAAACAGCACTCCATTTTTATATAAAGGTTAGTATTTTATTTTGGTTGAGAATTAAAACTCTAATAAAAATGTGCCTCAAACATGGTTGAGAGTTAAGTTAGGTATGTGGTGGTTAAGGAGATTTATCCTCTAAATTACAACTCCAAGACATGCGGATCACGACAGACTGATTATGTCAAAGACACATAAACACCCAAAATCATAGCTAAATAATACTAATGGCACCTTAATAATAGACAAACCCCGGAGTCTAGAGGAGAAAATGCACTTACAAACACTTAATTTAATTTATTTGAATCAATTCTGCCAAAATATTTGATTTTTAAGACTTGCGTGGAATAAATCTACATATGGAATGGAAAGTCTTAGAACCACTACTTCTGTTACTGAAAATATTTTAGTAGTATTTTCCAGAAAATTGAAAAAATATCCTCTACTGAATGAGCTAGAACATAAACTGTGGTCTCTAGAGATAAACGCAGTACTCAGACTGTCTCACAGAATGTATGACAATATTTCAGTCATGCATCCTGCTTCACTCCACCCACACTGAGGATATCACTCCTACTTTCCATACAACTATAAATACAAACTGATGATGACAGATATGTAGCATGGCTGTATGTTTAGCAATTAGCTTACAGGTTAATTGGAGCAGAGGTGTGTGTGTGAGTGTGTGCACACTCTGGTACATCTATCTTTGTGAGAACCAGTCTTCACTTCTATAAACAGTTGCTTCAGGTTGCAGGTCTAATAGTGATGGTTAAACTGGTTCAATTTAAGGCCTAAGGAACCAGTCGGGGCCCTCACAAGTATAGCAGTACAAGCATGTTTTTCCTGAAGTCTGCATGTCTGGTCGGATGTGAGTTTTACCTGTGCCTTTGTTGCGGTCCACAAAGCAGTACTTCAGCTCGTATTCTTTCAGAATTTCATGGACTTCCTATAAAGAAGAAGACAGAGACATTTCAGTCAAAAGATCTCTAGAGTGGGTCCAGAGACTGTAACCCTCTCTAACCTCAACAACTGCTAAAATTTAATGTAACTCATCGGAACTATAATGTTGTCAAAATGATTTATTTAAAAAAATAACATTTACTATTTATCCCACCTTATCACTAGGATGGAGGCTGTAAGGTTCAATTCTAATAGATAAAGCTTTTAATAATCCACACAGCAACAGCATAACAGTGCCATGCTTAAGTACCATGTGTGAGTGTCCAGTAATAAAAAAAGGCGGGAGTAAAATTTGACTCTTGGATCTCAGCCAGTATTTTTGTGTTGTTTGTCATTTTTCTTTTGAATACATAAAAGTTAAACTGGGGGGACAGACCTTCCCCACATGTGGCACTGAGTGCATCTCAACTATCATTTATTTAATAAGTTGTTTAGTCTCAAAACTGTCAACAAAAATGGCACTTACTGTTTTCTTATTCATGACTAATTACTGTTGGCACAACATGTTTTCAGTAAATGAAAAATCCCAATTTGCAAATTGATGGTGCATTAACTAATCTATTAGTCCATTAACCGTTTTAGCACTAAATATTTCAACCAAACACAAATGTGCAATTTAACAAATTCACTGAAAACAAATCTGTCAAAGCACATTGACAGTCACTGTGACAACTTGAAGATGAATCTTACAAAATGGATGTTTGCTAATCAGGCCAATTAAACCTTGCTTTTTCGTTACACTTCTTCACATTTAACTCTTTGAAAAGAGGATACCCCTAATTGCAGTAATTTGTTTCAGACGAGTAATTATGTTTTTCTTTTTAATGTATTTTAAAAGATAAAAAGTCTGACGCCGCTGCTGTCAGACTTGTGAGCACAACAGCAACGAGCCACATGAGGGACACACACTGATGCACATCAAAGTACTAAGTCACATTCTTCTCTCCTGAAAAAAATCTGTTTTTTTATTTTTTGTCTCTTTAGTGACAGTATATGATGAAGTGAAACAAAAAAGGGAGCAAACAGGGAGATGCAATAGTGCAGCAAGAGATGCTCACACTCTTAGTGATGTTATGAACTCCACTGCTCGCTGCTAACCCTCTGCTAGCCTCGGTGCCTTCCTGATGGATTTCACTGTTGCGGAGCCGCACACCGCACAAGGAAATGACAGCACAAAGTGTTGAGAGCTTGGCAACAAGTGTGTTTTTAGATATGCTGCTGTGATGTGAGGAACCTCGTGGATCCAGTTACTGTCAAACCTGTCCAAGAGCGCAACAGCTTCAGATCGAACAGGAGCACACTGTAGGCGAAAGGACTGAACAGTGAGCAAGAAGACCAAAAAATAACACTGTTGAAACAACCTGCGAGCTTCAGGAAATAGATATAGAAAAGATGCGGCTGTGAAAAGAACACATCAACATGAAGCAATTATTGTCTTACATGATGTGTAAGATTGCAAACGATGAATGAATGATGCACAGGACCTGTACACTGTTTGCAGACACACTTAATCCAGCATCATCATATGTATGTAGGTGGAAATTCACCCTCCTTCCTGACTTTGTTCTCTTTTTTCATTATGTTCCAACCAGACATCATTCAAACCTTTGAAATACACTAAATAAAAGTGATTTTCAAGAGCTAGTTTAAAGCAAATAAAAGCGGTTCATAGAAAGGCTTGAACACAAACGACAGCTACAAAAGAAAAATAACAGTGGCAGCAGTCTTTTAAGGATTGATTAGCATTTGGGAGGACGCAGCTGTTCTGTATTGTCAGCTGATGCTGCCCATAGTGTGCGCTTTTACTCACTGTCAGCTAATGGAAGCCATGTTTTGTGCTTCCATTCAAAGACGAAAACAAAGAAACGAACTTTGTGTTATTGCGATGCAGGAGCTCATGGTCATACAGCGCTCACACGAGAGCGGGTTTGACATTCTTGGAAGGTCAGGCGGACAGATACTTCACAGGACACATTTCCGCTTCCATTTACCGCATCGTTACATGAAAAATATTTTTGAAATGTAATAATCTACCTCGAGCTTTTATACAATGACGGAGGTGATCAGATTTTTCTAATGTGCACACTTGTTTTCCTTTCTCTGTCCCTCCAACCACCATCCAGCCCACTCATGTACACAGAGCAGGCATGTTCCATATCCGTGAACGCCATGCGAGGCAGCCCACACACAGGGTCAGCGCGATGCCCTGAAAATCAGTGCAGAGTGAGCTGTAATCGCTGAGAGGGAGAGAAAGATGCAGAAAAAAGGAAAAGAGGTGTTGTGCTTTGGATTTTTAGCTCGAGCATTTATGCTTTTTCGAGATCCATCTGTCCTGCTACAGCCTGAAGAAATTTATGGGAAATGGCAGCATTGATCTGAGGGGATAATAAAGATGAAACACCCTGCAACCAAAACAAACTAAAAGAACAAAATGTCCAATTTATCATCTCATTTCTGCCTGTATTTGAGTCCTAACCTTATTCTCCTAGTAAGAGAAAAAAAATAGTGAAGAACAAATGCTTTGATCTGTTCTCAATCAATATCAGTGTCTAAAACATAATAAGGGAGGTTGCTGCACTAGAATCAAGAAAAATTAAACTTGATTTTAGAAAATACTGTGAACAAACAGGTTGGCTTTGAAAACCAGTAGAAATGCTCTGCACCACACTGGCAGATTTTATCACCTGTTAAGAAAATTAGACTGCAGCGGGCTTTAAAAGCATCCATTACAGTCAAAAATAACTAAGTAAACAAAGTTTTGAGGGTTTTTTCTGGTGGTGTAATGCAGACACGTGTTACATTATAATAGAGGACTGTAGACAGTTTAACAACACTGCAAATGCATTAGGAATGAAACAGGATTAAACTATTTAGATCAAAGCCACACTAAACTTGTGAGGATTTCAGCAAAGTGATTTAAGCTGTTATTGCCAGCCAAAGCTCCACTTCTTCCTTTATATCCGCTTATCCCTCAATTGAAGTGTTTACATGGTTCTGTTTACTTAATGCGCTGTGTCTACTGTAGCAGATTTCTTGTTGTTCTTTTTCTTTCCATCTGTCTCTGACCACAATGCATGTTTCTGGCAGAAAAGCGGAGCTCTCGCATTGACGAGAATTCTGAATCGACTAAAAGAAAACCTAATTGCCTACGTGGATAATGAGGGAAGACGACAATCAGCGAAACACAAAGAGGAAAGATGTAAGGTGGTGCGCAAGAAGACGTATAAACTGTGTTTCAAGCTTCTTTCATTGCAGTAGTGGACAGCACAGACACTGCAGGGCACTTGGTGACCCTGAGACGAGGTTAAATGACGCCACTCGATAGCCTTCTTTCTGTGGATCTGTTTTGTTGCGTGGCCCTCTGCTATTCTGTACTTAAATTGGGCTGAAAGTTTGTTTCTTACAGCACTGGCACATTACAACACATTTAAGGACCATTTTTAGGCACACAAACAATCCTGCCTCTCATCTCAGCCATACAATTTAGTTGTGTGTTTTTTTATGACATTCCAGTTTGTTTCACCCTTTTTCTTTTTACATTCCATGCTTTAATGATCGCTTGCTTTCCACTACATCTAATCATGCTGGTCTATAATGTTGCTTTTTGTTTCACTGACATGCACAGTACATTATCTTCAACAATTTTCTAATTAACGCTTTTGTAAGTGTTTCGAAACAGCCGCTGGGCTCAGTGAAGAGACAGACTGGCGAACCTGTCTACAGTCAGGCTAGGTGATGTGGACAAGAAAAAATATGTTTTTAGTCTTAAATAATTCTCAATTTAAATTTTTTTGTCTGTACATAAAGTCAAGACAAACATTATTCAAATATTTCTTTGTTAAAACTATTTACCTTTGCACAAGTAACCAAGGCAGGAGAAAGGCACCTCTGACAATCTTACTGTCCTTTCACATATATGAAATGCTGTCAGGAAACAGCTGTGTAAAAATAACAAAACAGCAAGACACGCAAAGCTGTCACTGCACATTAGGGCTAACAATTAAGCGACTTCATGTTGTAATTTGAAACAATGCATTTAGCAAATTACACGATGCAGCAAATCTGACCCATGTCACGTGTGAATGTCATGCCATCCATGATCTCTGATGTTAGGATGTGTTTAAAAGTGAATAAATAAAATCACAATATCTGTCACAAAAATCTGTAGTTTTTCTGTAGTTTTTACAAACTGTGCAAAGCCAAGTGGGCTGTTTACGAAACCAAACCATTTGTATATCACCTAAACAGCATGATAGCTTTTCTCTGGTCTGACTGTGTTGTGTTATTTCATCATTATCATGTTTTTAACTGGGAAAGGTCATATGTGTGGTATTCTCTAAGGAAACAGCTACAGCTTAGTGAAATATTGTGACTTCAGACAACCATTTCTCACTGCTACCACTGGTGATTTTAAGAGGCAGCAGAGAAAGTAAATATCTCATTTAAGGTATTTTTCATACTGCAAAAGAAGTCAAATGAATTCAGACTTTAAGTCCTTCTCTGGCTGTTGATTTAACATCTAGAAACTCATCTCTGTGTATCAAATTTAAATATTTAGATTTTTTTTCCCCTTAAAAACAATCCCTACATTTATTAACATGTCTTAGATGTAATTCTACACCGTCGTTTCTTCTAAAATATGCATATCTATTCATTTCCTGCCTCTGTTTGGCCACAACCGTCACAAAAATAACTCAGATTTTTACAGTCTGAGTCAGACTGAGACACATTTCGTTCCCTCTTGCCATTATAGAATCGAACGTAGTCAACCAAAACAGTTTCTCTATGTCAAGCTGTTCCATAGCATAACCAAGCGTTGTCATTCTGTTCATTATGTGCGATAATGTTCTCTCTCTCTCTCTGTGTCTGAACACTTTAAAAAGCTGATATTTCTAGCAAGTCCAGTCAGTACCCCCGCACTGGCTTCCAGCCCACGGCTAATTTCAGTGCGTGCATGTGTGGGTGAACACTTTGGTGGAGCATTAAAGCAAACTGCCCTGAGAGGATGGGCCTGATAAGGAATGTGATAGCAGCCTGGTCTGACACCTGCCTGGACTACATGTAGGTTCAAAGAACATGAATCACAAGCGCCACACGAAACCGCTGATAATCACCTTCACACCTGTCGGCTTCATACTAAAAACTGCTGCTGTGTCCAGCTGTAATTCATACAATCAATGGCTGCACCACCCACCATCCCAGCCTTATCTACATGTTGATATTTCATTTTAAGCTAACTGCTACCCACAAGTTAACAGATACAGTAGAGTGGAAGTAAAGCTTGCAAAGACAGAAGTAAATGTCTTTGCAGTCCACTGTATGCAGAGAATGTTGTAGAGGAGCTGGCAAGCACATCTTCCAAAACTCAACAGCTTGTCCTGTGAGCGTGTCCCTCATGTCCAAAAAAATTGTTTCAAGGAGGGTTCAATATCCATCCATCCATTATCTATACACTCCTTAGGGTTGCGGGGGAGCTGGGGTCTATCTCAGCTGAGGGTGAAGGCAGAGAACAACCTGGACAGGTCACCAGTCCATCACAGGGCTACATAAACGACACAAACAATCACACTCACATTCACACCTACGGATAATTTAGAGTTACCAATTAACCTCAGCATGTTTTTGGACTGTGGGAGGAAGTACCTGGAGAAAACCCACACGTGCACAGGGAGAACATACAAACTCCACACAGAAAGATCTGAGGCCGGAACGTGAACCGGCAATCTTCTAGCGGTGAGGTGACGGTACGAACAACCGAACCACTGTGCAGCCCGGGTTCAACATGGAAACAAAAAATTATAACGTTCATACAGCTATGGACATTAAACAAGAACGCTCCAGCTCCAACCCTAAACAATCATTTAGTGCTTCAGCTAATGTTTTTGTCTTTGACAGTGAAATAATTTTGCAGCTTCCTCATTAGTTTTCTCCACCTCAGCCTCCTGGTGCTGCGGCGTTGCTCTCATCTACAACAGTTTTACTCTTCAGCACTGCAATTTCCTGCATATGAGAGTGAAAATGAGAGTCATTTTCACCACAAATTTTAACATTCGCACAGTTCTGTCGCTGAGGCTGGAAAAAACATGCAGCTTTACTAGGCTCCAAGACATGAAACCTTCCCTCTGTATGTCCTATTGTTCACAGAGCAGCTTCTCATTTTAAACCAGCATTAATGTTAATTCCATGAGTAATTTGATGAGAGAACAGAAGTAAAGTCATCTGTTGTTGGGTGAAAAAACTCTGTGAAAGCTGCTGTCTGCACTCAGCCAAAGCTCCTTTGTGAGTCCCGTTCTGTAACACCAGAGTGCAGCCAGCGTGGACCAAATTCATCTGTAGCTCTAACAGCTCCAGCAAAGTGATGCATCTTCCGTCTAGTTAACTGTGTCAAGCAAACAGGCCTTTTCCTGACTTCCTAAAACACCAGAATAAAGCACGAGTAAAATAAACTTGTTTAATGTCTCATATCCATCAGCTTTCGGAGTTAGACGTGACAGTGAGCCAGCATGCACAATAACCCCGACCCTGGAATCGGCTCAGCTGAATTAAATGAATAATGTTGTCAATTACACCTGCACTTCTTCTGCTATCACATGCCAAAATGTCTGCCAATATGTCACACAAGAGTCGCATTCTCCTCTTTTATTTGTATGCTATGGTCTAAACACATGACTTTTTGAATCAGGATGGCCAGCATTTGCGTTAAGATGCTCAAGAAAAATACGGAATTCTAAATCTAGTAAGTTATCACTGTTATTTTAATGCATCAATCAACATATAGTAAATCTCAAATACGTTCCCAGTAAATTGGAAAGGTGCCTCGCACAGAGATTAGTACATGCAACTGATCTGCATCCACCTTGGCGGAACACTAGTGTTTTATAACAGCCACTTGGACGGAATGTAGGATTTCTTCTATATTGTTCTTCAGCTTGTAAGCCAAACCAGCATCATCAACACACGTATCATCTCAAGCATATGCACAGTGCTCCATCAAAGACACATCACTGTCCTCATTTCCCAGCATTAACACAAGTCAGTCCTCCTGGAAAGAAGCAACTGCAGTACTTTCACAACAAATATGTGCTATCAGTGTCAAATAAAAACGCCTCACTGTTTCAGAGCCGGCAGTTTGGATAAGCAAAGTGGTTATCCTTCAATAAAATGACTTCCATCCTGCATCTACCCAGATATAATGGCTTTAAGCAAGATACAGAGTCCTTAGCAGCACTTCTGTAACTGTAACTAATGACTTCCATCGTCCCAAGAGGCAGAATCAAAGAAATTATGTCCCAGCGCAGATCCGTTTAGTGTCATAAGCGTTATATTGCTGTGATATCTGTCACGTGCAACGACGAGTCTCATCCCTGTGTTTGTCGGCAACTGTCCTCTCACTTTCAAGTTCAATCAATTTCCTGCAAGTAAAGAGCAAACACGGTGCAAATTGCCTTTCAGTCGGACTTGGTGCTGTTTTGACCCTTTCTGTGTTTACATCTGTCAGTTTAGCTGTTCTAATCCCCCCCCGTTGCACTCTGTAAGTCGCTCCAGAGAGGATCGCATTCTATACAGGGAAAGTGTAAAAGGTAATGGGAATGTAAAGTGAGAAAGACACACTGCAATGATTCCCCTCCCTCCTCCCCCTCCCCTCTCCGACAAAGAAGAATGAGAGAGCAGAATGTGTTTACTGTGACACCTGTTCATTCATTACACAAACACACATATTCTCCTTTTGTCCCGTTGTCATAAGTGTGATGGCTTAAAAACACAAACAGGGCCACTAGGGGAAAGCAGCAGTGGGCTATGACTTCAACTCGGAGCGTCTGTGTGAGACAGAGATGGAGAGACCGAGGGATTAGGGGACAAACACACTCTGCATGGCCTCCTTACCGGCGGTAACTGCGTCCTTGACCCACTGATAAAGTGATATTTGCTAGAGAAAGACAAGAAAGGATGAAGCCTGGGTCTGCCAGGAAGCAGGAAGCTGTTCCCACACTATAGAAACACTACAATGTGGTTTCACATTATTGACATTACAATCACTGCCTCGCTATCATTCACAGCATCTGTACTTAGAAAATCAAATAAATTTAGAGGCATATATTTATGAGCAGTGCTACACCTAGTCAGAGAAATATGAATCAGAATTAGATGTAGTTCTATTTCCAATAATAGAATTTCAATAAGAATAAAATTCCTTCTTGCAGAGCGTAAAAAATGACTCAAACCAGTGTTGATGTTGGCAGACGGTGTAATATTTAGCTTTCCTTCCAAAAGAATGAGGCCTCTGTAACAGCTGCATTCACTTACAACACATAGTTTACTAATTTGCTACATATTCACTGGAAATGATACCATTGCATCCCTAATAGATCAGAATAAAACACTGTTTTCCATATTTGGTGGGAGCTGAGCTGTGTGTGTGTGACAGGTGGCTCAAACCATGCACAGCACGGATCACTGGCCCATCAAATGGCTGCCAGGAGAGCTTCTTAGAAAACGTGCACGCTCACATATTGCAAGCAGATAAGCATAAATACACAAGCGCAGACACCCCCTTCACTTTGAGTCATCTTTTCTCTGTCTTCCTATCGAATGCATTCGTACTCTGTACTGTATGTGAGTTCAACAACCTGACTCCGCATTGGTAGCATTCCATGGTTTAACAAGTTTGTTTTGATTCCTCCACTATTCTGGACTCTTATCTCTGCATCCTGTTCATTTTCTCTGCCTTCCTCCCCACCCCCTAAAACCTGCTTTTCCTCAGCCTCATTTGAATCCTCCTGCTTTCTCCCATTATTTTTTGTCACTGCTGGACTAAACTCTAGCTCTCTGGTAAAATTTTCATGCTGACTGTTGAAAAGAGAATACAATCTAAACCTGCCATGGAGATCCCTCGTTTTTCTACCCTTTATTGTTCAGCGTAAAATTATAATATGAGGTTTTCTATCACTAAGTTTTTGTTAATCTCTTTTGTACTTTTGTTTTTCTTGCCCTTCTCAGATGTTTTGAGCACTTCTAGTCGAGTAGAGACGGATGAAGCAGTAAAGCAGCGCAGCAGGAGCAGGAATTCAAAGCCATAATCAACCCCTGCAGCCACAGACACAGTCCAAGATGTGCACTGGCTGCCAAACTACATGATAGTCCACTACACAATTTGCACAATATTTAACATCCCAAAATGCATTATAATATGCAAAAAAAAAAAAAAAAATCTATTTGGACCTGGGTTGTAGGTTGCCAGTTTACTTTTTTTTTGCTTTTCTTTTTTTTTTTTTTACTTTTAGCAATAGAAAAGACAGAAAACAGGTATAATAGCAAACCGAAGATACAATTATTATAAACATGATAAAAAGTATTTATATTTACATATCAGTTAAACCCTAGTATGTATACAAAGCCTCCTTCAGGTAGCACTGATTGAGCTAAAAGTAGTGCTGCTGTTGTGCAGAAACTTTGCAATTAATTTGGGCCTGAACTAATGCCCATGCAATAGGACGACTCACCTGAGTGAATATAATTTAGGATAATAATTGTGACTTCCTATCAGTAAATGTCAATGATCGGCTGTGATACTGATGTTTCAGATACATTTTTTTCACACATTAATCAGAGTTCTGTGCACTGCAGTAACTGAGTGGAGACTAGAGGCTTCTCTCTGCACAGCTGCTGATCTAGCATCTACTGTAGCACGTATGTGAGGCGTTTAGGGAACATTAGTAAACTGCATTGTCTATCGAGAAACAGCTGTTGAGCAAATAAAGCACATTTGGAAGAATTTTATGAATATGTTGGTAGAATTCTGTGTATATTTTGCCTCTATAAGTTGCACTGACTTCAGGTGAAGGGGAATCTTATTTTAAGTCTAATTTTTGAAGAAAAAAAGGCACATTAGCAGAAATATAGCACAACATGGAAATGAAAGTGGTGTTTTTTTTAATGTAAAAAAAAAAATCGTCCCCAAAATCAATGAATTATAATAAATAATCTCAACTGTGCTGATAATAATCATGATTATCATGTTGGCTATAACTGTGCAGCCTAACAACCATAGCCTAAAATACGAAGGTTCTCTGTTGTAAAATTAAAAAAAATACTAAAGGACAAAGTATTGTAAAACACAAAAATGTTCTATCGGTAATTCATATCTTTGTTGTTGTAAGGAACCAAAAAGAAGTTATTTTATTCATTATATATTTTTTAAATTAATCGGCCGATTAATCGGTTATCGGTAATTTTTTCTGCCAAATATTGGAATCTGCATCGGCCTCAAAAAATCCATATCGGTCAGGCCCTAGTATTTGTGACACTAAAAAATAATGACATTAGATTGATTATTGTGGAACTGTTATTGTGTGCTTTTCCAAAGAGCTTGGCTTTAGCATCTATGCCATTAGTCGTCAGTTTCTGGATAGATTTTTTGAAGCTTTTTGCCTTTACTAGTGACTAGAGTGAGAAATCACATTTTGGGGAGAAAAAATGTGTGGGGGGGGTCATGTAGGTAGAGTTGAGGAGGCACAGGCAATAAACAGCACCATTACATGTGATCGACTCCAACAAACACAACACGCCTTAAAATAGACTCTTTTTACAATCTCAGTAGGGCAATATTGTTCAAAATCTCCACCAAGGCGCCCATCAGAGGAAGTGGAATTACCTATTAAGCCTTAATGAGCTGGGAGAAAAAGCAATGTTTCTGTATTTCATGTTGAAGCTGGAGGTTTTCCCTGTCGCTTTGGTGCCGTCACTGGAAGAAAGGCATCTCACAGGACAGCCCTGCTTCATCATTTAGCTTTCTGCCACTGCTTGCTCAAACCTGGCCAGTCGCTTGTGTTTGTCCATTTCTTCATTTCACTTTTTCCTCTCTCAGTAAAGCTGGTTGATTTGATCTCAGCGAGGGCAGAACCAGTGGGCTGAAGGAAGCAGGTGGCTTGCCCTGAGACAGGACAGATTCTGCTGGCAGCCAGTGTGACCCCACTTCTCTCTGCTTTCCACACCCACCCATCTCTGCTTGGCTCAGGCCCTGAAGTGACAGCGCTCAGATTGGAGGTTATTTTTCCCAGTGAGTCAACAGTCACTCCCCCTCAGCATATCAACAGAGTCCTGCACTCATCGATTCGGTGAAAACGCATAAGTATATACTGAGTTGGCTTGCGTGGCGTTTTTCTCACGGAATGACAGTAAAATATTTGAGCTGCACCAATCACCACTCTCCACTGCTACACTTCAGGTAAACTAAGAAGAACAGAATCAAAGCTGTATTTATTATTTTACCTGAGTGTTGAACAGTGTTGAATTCTCTACAATTTGTCCACAGTCTGGCACTGAATTAAAGTCAGAAGACTACAGCATAGCGAACACTTAGAGGAGCATTTCAGGATGACGCTACAGAGATGATGCATCACGCTTCTGCAGACAAATGTGGACACTGGCAGAGAAGCTCTTAGACATAAAAGCTAAATGGCCTCTGGTAGCCATTTGTACTCATACACCAAGGCGCCAGAAAAAAGCAGCCTGCACATCGACAGACTGGATGTAGGGAAGTAAATATCATCTTAACTTGCATTGCACACATTTTTGTACCATTACTAACTTTAAACAATCAAAAGGAGATTCACATGAGTCTTTGGTGAAGTATTTTTAGCTTGAAAAATTACATTAAAAAATGGTTTGACACAGAGACTAAACATGAACTTTGAAGTAGATTTATTTGTAACTGTAAGGTCAAAGAAAGGTGATGTGTTACATGCATTATATTTGAATAAACATTTTTTAGTTGTGGCATATATACAAATCAGCTACAACTTTAAATTTTTGGCTAGGTCCCCTCTCGTGTAACAGAACAGCTCTGACCCATCAGGCCATGGACACAGGACTCCTGGCCTCCATCGACTGGGCTCGTTCCAAAACATCCCACAGATGCTAAATCAAACTGCAGTGCGGGGAGTCTGGAGGCCAGGTCAATGCCTTGGGCTCTTTCTCGTGTTCCTTGAGCCAGTCCTGAGCACTTTTTGCAGTGTGATGGACTGCAAAGTCCTGCTGGTGGAGGTGCAGATGCCTACTGTTGCCATGGGAGTGTGGAACAATGTCCAGGTAGGTGGTACGCCTCAAACTAACATTCACGTGAGAATCAAGACCCAAGGATTCCAGCACAACATTGTATTGTGATGAAATGATCAATATTACATGTGCCATCTGTCTGTGGTTTTAGTGTTGCGGCTAATTGTTGTATATGTGCAATCAGCAACGTCATATTTCGATAAGTGTAAATTATTTTAAGAGTCATTTATCCAATATAGTTGCAAGGAAGCACACAAACTGGGCGCAGATCAGAATAAACATTTTCACCGTCATGACTTGGTTTCGTGTCAATATACAAAAACTTTTCTGACAAGAGCATTATTTCTATTCAGAGTAATAATGAATAGAATAAATAATGGCAGTCTTGAATTAAGGGCATAAAATTTCCTGTTTATTCAACTCCAAATCTAAAGCTTTAGGCATATGAATTTCAAAAATCTGTATATTTACATTCTGTAGATACAAAAGAGTCATTCTGTCAGGTGGACTTGATTTTTGTAAAAGTTTTCTTTCTGTATTTCACAAGGGCATACAATAGTGATATTTTTGTCTCTGACTTTCATCCTGGCAGAATGACAGATCCCATTGTTCCCCGTGGGTAGAATAAAACTCCTGAAAGTGATTTATGAAAATAAACCACTGACATAAGGCAGGATGGATGGGTTCGTGCTGTTAATACTGACTCTGCCATCAGCATCTCACAGAACAGACTGAAATCCATCAGACGGAGCATTGTGCATTTTTTTACACTCTAATCGTCTCTCGCTGGTTTTCATTCTTGCGTAACAGGAGTGGAACCTGGCATGGCTTATTCTTGTCATTGTGATCTGACCTCTCTAATTACTGACAAGTTTACACCCACAGAGCTGCTACTGACTGATTTGACGCTTCTGACGTATGAGGTTGACTGTTTCTGATCTGACAGAACCTTCATGTCTGACATTAACTGCCAAATGTTGATACATTGTGTGTCGTTTAATTATGGGGTTCTGATTTGCGTGGACCTCCCCTGCAGGCAGGTTAAACATCACGGTGATCTCTCCAGCTCATCATTATGCTGCTGTACTTTCTAAAAATCTCTCTTCTGGTGCTCTCAATTTGTGTATCGACAGCAACGCACTCAGTAGAAACATCGAGGGTCCAGAAGTCTGGAAAACAGGGAGCAGCAGGATCCAGAACAACGCCAACCGCCCCTCCACCTGCTGCATCTCACACTAACACATTCACACCACAGCACTGGCAGCAGTTGTGAACAGCAGGCACGCATATCTCGTCAAGTCCAAAGCACATTTTAACCAGTGCCGAGAAACAGATGAGCGATAGACTGATGATATTTTCTTATTGGAAGTTACTCTTTTAAATGAAGCTGTGTCGTGACGGTTTAACCGAGAAGGCCACTTTGTCACAGTAGGTACTCCTCACACACACTCATAATTTCCCTGCAGCCTTTTATCTAATTAGTCTACTCTCCATTCTTTCCTGTACTTGTCCAGTCAATGCCTTTCTTCAGAGGTTACTTACAAACCTTTTATCCAGTCAGCGCAATTCTCATCTCCTGTTTGCTTTGAAATCACATTTCAAATTATCTTGCCTTGACTTTAAGTGGAATCACACAGTATGTGAATTTAACATGCTGTGTTATAATTTACACAATGTAAAGTGATTGATATTGGCATTGATTAAATCAGTCTGCCCTGATTTACAACGCTCCCTTTTCTATCTCCACCGTCATCTTGCACCTCAGCTGGCCGAGCATCAGAGGTCACAGGCTGTCTCCAGCTAAGTTCATTATCTCACCTACAAGAAGTCACCTTCAGTTTGAGTCCCAGCCAAACGATTCCATGAAATAGGTGAATAAACTGCTGTGTTGGTCTTTCCTGGTTGCACCAATGGTCTAGCAGGTACATCTTGAAATAACTGTAACACAAACATCTGCAAAACTTTGAGGTGACTGATGATCCGGTAAATGGCTAAATCACGGCATGTGTGTGTGTGTGTGTGTGCGCAACCTCGTAGGTGAAGGAGGTGATAAAGGCTGCCCACTTTCAGGAGTGGCAGATTTCATGAACATCTGCTACTAACACACACACACATCACAGCATGTGAAGTGACAGGAGGACGTGGGTGGAAAGAGAGCGGCTCAGACGCACGCTGCTTTCTCACATTTACACGTATTTGTGTTTACCTGTACATTATGCAAACACAACTCCACACACACATGCAAATCTTTTGTTTTAAAGAAGGTGATTAATCCAAGACCTCAGAAGCTAACCTCCTTCCTTTGTACACACATACGCCCACATACATTTACCCTCCCTCTGCAAACATGTTTGTTCACTAGAGGCTTGGATTTAATGAAACATATTTTATATTACAATTAAGTCCGACTTGCATACACCAATCAGCCACTGCATTAAAACCACTGACAGGTGAGGTATGTAATACTGATCACCTCATTACTATGAAAGGCTCTGCTGGGAAATCTCTGATCCTGGCATTCATGTGGATGTTACCTTGACATGTACCACACACTCCTCAACAGCTGTGGCCACCAGCAGCAGGACAATTCACCCTGCCTCACTTTTTAGAGATGCTTAAGAACAGCTCAAGTTACACAACAAAAAGGCCAAAGCACTGGCCTGGACATCGTGTACTTTCCAGATCCCCATCAGGTACAGCTTCAGGGATGTGCCAGAGCAGCCTAATCTGTGGAAAGCCCCCGTGCAAACCTCCCACCGGACCCAAAGAATCCGCTGCCAACATCCCAGCACCATAAACCAGAGCTGTTCTGACAGCACCAGATGCACCTACACAGTACTAGGCAGGTGGTTTTAAAGTTGGGGTTGATTAGTGTGGTTAATTTTACAGATAAATTCCTGCTCAGCTTGTACTAGAAGTCATTCCAAACAATGCCTGGCTCAGATGACACCACATCTACTTAATATACGACAGTTACTGTGCCAAATTAAGCACTGCAAGGGTCACAGAAAGATTCTTGCCACAATTTCACCATTCTTTACATCACACAAAGATGATAGTATGGGTTGCCTATACTTTAATCTAGCTGCAGCTAAACCTGAACCTGGTATTAGTTGTCGGCATGACAGGTCCATTGACAAAGACAGTACCCACCACTTGCTTAAGGTGGCCATGCACATAAATACGCACTCCATTGATACAACTTAGGCTGGTAAGGTTTTCAAAAAATTCATCCACTATGCAGCTGTCATTAAGATAAGATAAGATAAGATAAACTTTACTGATCCCACAGTGGGGAAAGTTCACCGTTACAGCAGCTCCAAAGGAGAAAAAAATGTAAAAGGCAGTACAGAATAAATTAGAAACACACAGTAGTGCAAAAACACAGAGAACATTATATACACAAGAGATGTTTTTTTTGTTGTTGTTTTTAGCAGGTACACTAGCTACAGAGACCAGAATTGCTTTTGTACCAGGGTCTAAATATGTTTATTTTTGCTGTAAAGTTGAGCACTTTAATATTATGGTCTATGGGGATTGACTCACTTTTGGAGCCAGCTTCAGGTGGCCATTTAAAGAACTGCACTTCTGTGCTGGCTAACTTTTTTTTTACATAGCTGCTTAGAAGGGTCATGTATGAGGTTAGGATCTGATACTGAAAGATCCTCCTCTCTCATACTAAAAAAATCCCTTACCAAACTTTAATCTCATTACTACTCATTAATTTCCAGCAAAAAGCAAGTAGAAAATATTAAAGTTTTACCAGTTAAAATGCCAGAAATCACCAGGAGTAGATCATACCTGCTGTCACTCATTGTAAGGCCCAGATGTTAAAATTAAACTTGGCTACTGTCTGGTTAATGTGAAAACATCAAGCTGGTGTCTGCAACTGATCTAAGATCATTTTTATTGGAAAAGAAACATCACTTTGTAACATTCCTGTACAAGCCTAAGTAAACTGTGAATATGGTATCAATAATTTAAGCTCATCAACTTAATAGTTATAAATTGGAAAATCGGAGCCTCTGGTATTTAGACCGAGTAGCTCATGAAAAAAAGATGTATTTGATTCTGGACAAACTAAAGAGTTGTAGAGTGATGCCGGATACCATACTGTCTTTCGCTGATAAAAAAAAAATATTCTGCTCTGCACCTCAAAAACCGTACTTTTTATTGTTTTATGACATTTTGAAATCAATAAATACATAAAGTTACACAATTTGATCAATACCAGGGATTTGAGAGCTTCATAGAGAGACAATTTGAGATTTAAAGGGTTACTAAGGGTGCCTTATATCTGCTTTCTTAGCTAACAAAAGTTGATCTCAAGATCAAATATCAACCAAGTCTTAAAGTTTCAGATTATATACTTACAAATATTGGAAGATTAACTTAATTAGACTTGACAGGGGATTCAAAAGAATTCAGATTCAACAAGTGGATGTAGTCTGGATTCAAAAAAGCGCCATTGAACACTCATCTTAATCAAATCCTTCTTACAACATTAGCATTTGGACTCCAATCTAAAAAAGAGCTACATAAATTTAAACTTGCAATAACAGATTTTTGGGCCACTTTGGGGCAGCAGAAACAATCTGTGAAGAATAAACAGACATAACATCATCTTGTATGTTCATACATAAACTTGTTTGATTATTTCTAGCCAGTAGTCGTCTTCTTGTCCAACAAGTGACTAAAAGATCAACATTCACTCTGCTTTAGCTGTGGTACATACCAGCACCTGAGGGAAATTATGTATCTGGCTCTTCAGCTGCTCAGTGCTCCACTGTGTTCACCAGCTAGATGTTATTTATGTCTGACTGTTGTTTGGTGCTGAGCGGGTAACAAACAGTCGGTGTAAAAGCTCCGTAAAGCTGAGGGGAGCTGCAGATTTGGGTGATAATTCTTTCCAGTTTCATTACTACAAGTGACACTTTTCACACTTTTTTGATAAATCATAAAAGCCAGTTAAAAAATAAAAAACCTGTCCTGCATGATCCTCATTACACAGATTCCCTCATCCTTCTTGTCCCGTAGCATCCTTTCACATCCTCTTTCCATTCTTTCATTTTCACTCTTCTCCAACTGTCTTCCCATCTCTGCTTTCTCATCGTACTCTTCCCCCTTCTTTCCCATCCCCCACTTCTCCTCCAGAGAGGAAGACTGTCAGCGGGGCCATATATCTGACACTGTGCACCACCAACATACTCGTGCACACATCCAGTCTGCGATGGTGTTCGCTAATGGGGCAGCGGGCATGAGAGGAATGGGAGAAGGAGTCGGCTGAGTGTTGCTGAGTCCATCAGACAGGTTATAAGACCGTGACAAGGACTTTCGTTTGCCATAAATCTAGAACCTTATGGAAGATACAACGTCAACACCAGCACTATGAATAGCACTGGATTCTTGCCCAAGACCCAGTAAGAATAGCAATAAGTTTGAAGCCCTTTGCACCACCAAGATATGAAATCACGCAGCATGAGTATTAATATTTAAAGAACCTAGACTGTTTTCATTACTGATTAATCTTGATTATTATTTTAATTAACTGATATATAATTCAGTTCAGAAAATGATCGAAATGAGCTGAGAATGTGCTTCTCAGATCCCGAAGTGACCTCTTAAAATCACTTCTTCAGTCTAAACAACTCGTAGAAAAATGAAGAATGCCCGATAAAAAATGATATAAAACAGAGAGGGGCGGCAAAACGTCTTTAGGCTTTGAGAAGCTGAAAGCACAAGAACAAAAGAGGGATTTTAAACCAAAACACAGCACGCTCATGTTCTGCTCTTAATGGCTACAATATTACCGACTGCTGTGATGTACTTTTAATGTTTTTGTTCATTTCTGTCTGACAAGCTGCTGGATCCTTATATCACTGACCTAAGATCTGCAGCCTGAGTCTATGTCAGTTCAACAACATAACTACCAGTCGGAACTCGCGCAGTGTCATGTCAAAGAGTCTAAATTACTCCTTCAAGAGGATGGATTTATGAGGCACGTTCAGACTTCATGCTGCTCTGCTCTCCGACTGCTCTGCTCAGCAAACATATCACACGCCACCTGACACATGAATAATGTGGAAAATACAGGGAGAAATTCCACTTCGGTTGCTTCACCTGCTCCAAGTGACTTTTCTCTCTCTTCCCTCTGTTTCTCATTTCTCACACACACCATGCAGTCGCTCTCTTTCACACTCCTCCTCTCATTCACAGCCGGCAGAGTGCTGGCTCTGGTTGGCAGCGAGCCTCTCTAAGAATGTTAGTGGTACAACCCTAAAGGAAACAACGCCTTCCACATCATAAAGGCTTGCATGCTGACACAAGTGATGAATGGCATTCAGTGGGAGAAATCAAACAGGTCATGAAGTTATTAACAGCGGCGTCGCTCTGCTGTCTTTGACGAGAAACATGCATGCAAAATCCTTACATGTATAATAAACATCAAAGATAAAGTGATCTGCTTCCGTCTCCAGTAAAAGAACCTGATTAGAGCAAAGTCAGAAATCATGGATTCCACCTGTCAGGACTAACATGGACAAAGTAGTTCTTACTGTTCTTAACAACCCAAGAGACTGCATTCTGAAAAATATTTGTATCATTAGGGATCTGTACAATAGTGTTTAGTGTGTAGAAATGAACTGATTACACTGCTGATTGCGGATGTGCATGATAATGTATGCAGCACAACAAGAAGCATAAAGCAGAAAACTATGATTTTGCATGAATAACTTCATCTGTGTCTCATGTTGTGAGGAAAGCAACAGACTTGAAAATTCCAAGAACTCATTGTGAAACACACACCTCTGCACACTTCTAACATGTTTTGAAGTGCACAGGGACCATTAGAGTGCAAGTACCGCAGAAAATCTAAGTCTAAATACGTTTCAACCAGTTGAAGCCATCCCCACATAACTTCTGTTTGGGGATCCCTTTCCTCACATCATGGAACACACGCAAAGTTACAGCCAGGGTGATTTTTATTTTATTGTTTTGATTAATAAAAGTGTATAAACCGAATGAGATGGCAGACCTGAGAAGTGTCCAAATAAACTGTTAAAGTTCCTTACTAGTTTAATATCACAGCAAACCGAACATATTAGATGATCATGTGTGCATTAGGTGATCACCTGAGATCACACGTCCTAAAACTACACAATAACGTACATACTAAACGCTCTGCACAGTGCGACGGTCGGAGCAAACTAGACCGCTGAGCATCACAGACGCGCAATAAGTGTCCGAGTGCGTAAAAACTGAAAACCAACTGCGCGCCGCTACTTTTGCTTCAGTTTCTCCTCTTCAGACTGACATGTACCTGGTTGGTGGTGTCGGGCGGCAGGTTCTTGATGAGGATTTTCCTCCTGTTGCTCAGCTCCTGGCGAGTTTTGGCCAGCCTCCTCTCGATCTCCTCCGGTTCCAGGTCCGGCAGGTCGCGGAGGCTAATCGCCGGCTCGGAGGGCTGCGCCGCCGCCGCCTCCTCGTCCTCCGGCTGCCGGCTCTCGGGGCTGTCCATCTCCGGGGAAAGTGCGCTATCCCGGGCTAGAGAAGAGTGAACGCTTGGCGGCTGGATGGATGAGGCTGCCGCCATCTTGGGTAGCTGAGGGAAAAGTGTGAAGAGAGAGAGAGAGAGAGAGAGAGAGAGAGAGAGAGAGAGAGAGAGAGAGAGAGAGAGAGAGAGAGAAAGAGAGAGACAGAGAGAGAGAAAGAGAGAGAGAGAGAGAGAGAGAGAGAAAGAGAGAGAGAGAGAGAGAGAGAGAGAGAAAGAGAGAGACAGAGAGAGAGAAAGAGAGAGAGAGAGAGAGAGAGAGAGAGGTGGGAGGTGTGTGTTAAGAGACAGAAAGAAAACACTCCATCCACGAGTGAAGGCAAAAACTAGTCTTCTAGTGAGCCACTAAACTAATTAGACTGGTCTTGGAAAACGCAAACACATTTAATCAGTTTCTTTCGCTCTTCGCCTCACTGTTAATTCAAATAATCAAAATGTAATCACATCTAATATTTAAACTTGTGCAGTCTCCTGGTTATTTCTTTGCTGTTTATTCTATTTCATTGGAAGATGCGCTCTATTTGAAGAAACCAGTGGACTACAGCTATCTTATTCCATCGCACATAGTAATTCTTCAAAAGTCTAAACAATTAAACAAAACCCGGTTTTAAGATGCAGTGTCGAGGTGAATGGAACTACTTGTTTGTGTTTGCGCTCACATGGTTTCCTCACCTCGGACTCCTGGCGACCCCACCTGTCTGCTCAACATATAGAAGCCTATAAAGATCAGTCAGTTCAGTCAATTAAAACCCCGAAGACGTGTTTTATGTGCGTGTGCGCCCTGAAGTGTCTTGTGATCCACTACACTGGAGGTTGTTTGATTTTTATCATAATTTACAATGTAATCCAATCCTTTTAACAGCTTGTTTAAAGGAACAGATTTCAGGCTCACACTGTAAGGGCTGAATATATAATCAACCACATGTTGAATCTGCAAAACACTTTGTGTTCATCAAACTGTGTACAGTAGCTTCTGGACAGCACTGGTCTACTAAATATATGCACAACCTTGTGCATGAAGGTACAAAGAGAAGCTATTTTGTTCTGCAGTCCAATTAAAACATTTCTTCCTCTGGTCAAAGAGAGAGAGAAAGGCATTCACTGAAGAATATCTCTAAACCGCCAGAGCTTCCCTCTTCCCCATGTGCATAATGTGACCATGAATGGCTGTGTGCCTTCCCTCCTTTCTACCCAAGTCATCCAGTGAATGCCAACCAAGCCTGCCTGCCTGCCTGCCTGCCTGCCTGCCTGCCCACCGTGGGTGGAAAGCTGCTCCTGGCAAACACAAGGGGAGCAGAGCTCCCTGCAGAGGCCTCACAATGCCTATGTAGCTTCCGCAGGCAGCATGAGTCGCTGACAGACACACACACTGTATGCTCACACTCACAGGATGCATTCACACTCATGTAGACACACAAACATGTCAACAAGCACACATCAACCCACTTACGAAATATTTAGAGCTCGATTATACCGAGGCCGGTAAGAGACGGTGAAATCAACCTCCATGTTCTCTCTCTCGCCATCTGTGTGGAGCGTTTCTTGGCAGATCGAAGTCCAGACAATCACAGTTGTCAGTGGGTGAAAATGATCACCCTCTGCCAAGTGGCTGAACCAGTGTAACTGAGACGCAGTGACTGTATGAGCACTGTTTGTTGTATGGATGCTTGAATCAAACTTACGCTCGGTCCACTCCAGAGTGGGAAGGCCAAACAAAAGGGCAAACTGTGTCACTTCAAACAGACTCAGTGGAGAATGTTCAGCGTTTTTTTCCTGGATACAACGCTTCATGTCATCATGCGTCATTACAGTGCTATTTAGCAGTATGTGCTAAAAATACAAGTCACAGATGTGCTATATGCACTGCAAATCAACAGATAAATGCTCCTACACCATGATGAAATCTGCTGTACCCCGAGGAAAATATTTTATTCCAAAAGGCAATGACACCAGCTTTTATTTGATTATTTTAAGGAGGAGGATTTTGACTCTTATGAAGACACAATCGTGTTAAAACTGTTTTCACAATGAAACGTTGTGGAAAAGTGGTATGCTCCAGGTCTCTTTGTGTGTACTCTCAAATTCACTGTCCTTGAGCTGAGAAGTAACTCTTTCAACAGCATTTTCCTGGAAGATGTGTGGGAAAACCCTGTTTCTACTCGATTTTAAGATCAATTGCTTACACTTGGTAATATGAACTGCACAGCTGAAATGAAATGTTTATTCAATGTGTTGTTGCTCGACAGAAAATAGGCTACTATTTCAACAACTCTGCAGTCATTTATCAAGCAAAAATGCAAAAATAATATATTGTTCCATCCTTCAAAGGAGAGAATTTGCTGCTTTACTCACTGCATCTTTGGGTTTTGCACTGTTGCAGGCGAAACGCATCTTAGAATGTCATCTTTGAGTCTAGGTAATTATGATTTGTACTAATATACAGCAAACTAGTAAGACTAAAATATCAGTTCCAGCCTTCATAGACAGTTTGGAGGTGATACATGAAGCTGCACCTTGGAGTCCTAATCAGCAGCAGGCCGTTTTCTGTCATAGTCTCACATTACAATACAAATCCAAGTCACAAACTTATGTGCTCCATGAAAACAAACTGTGATAAACGCTGCTGAGCATTCATTCAGTATGTAAGCTATGTTTACAGTCCAGCAAACCCTGCAATCTGCTGAAACAAAGGCGTTTTTACCAAGAAGTCAGGTTTTGATCTAACAGCTCATACAATAGCCGGTGCCTGCTAACAGATTGGGGGACATGAATCATTGAGCAGTGGTTCTGTGGAAAGACAGCAAGGACTTGCCTGTCACTTGCACAGGCTGATTGTGGAGACGCATGAATCACTCCACTAAGCGCTAAACAACGTTTCCATGAGAGAACAATTAATTTGTTCTCTCAGTCCCCTTGGCACACACGCATGCCAGCACTGCGTTACACTCACACACACACACAAACACATACATACGTGCATTAACTTTTGTCAGCCGGCAGTTGCCCCGCACGGCTACACAAACGCTGCACCTTTTACAGCATTTCTACCTATGTGCAAGTCAAATCCTCATAATAATGGGCAACGCTTCACAAACTAGAGGAGGGGACAAAAAAAGATGTTAGTCACTCTCCATCTAAAACACGAGAGCCCTGCTGGTGCTTCAGTGTGTCAGCCAGTGATTCACAGGCTTTTGGAGTGGGAGGCAGTAGAGAGGAGAAGAAGAAAGCAGGAAAACGTTCACCGCTGCTCACTGGGACTGAGAGTGTGAGGGCGTGGGTGGGCAGAGTGGCTGAACAGGCAAAGCAGGCACCTGGGATGAGCTCAGTAGGCGTGAGGATGGGAGGGGAAGGGAGGGAAGGGGAGGAGGAGGTATCAGGAGGGGGGCTTAACCCTAAACGGTAAAGTGGCTCATCGTGCGTGGGAGCTGACAGTGAGCACATACACGTGTGCAGATGGATCATATATGGTTGTGCAGTGTGATTATCTACTTCTGCAATCCTGTCAGGAATGGATGTAATGGTTTGGAGGCTCTCCTTCTGTTCCAGAGTCGGAGCAGTGCTCTCAGAAATGATCACACATGCAGCGTGCTGGCGTGGCTTCCTTTCTTTTACAGCATAGAAGAAGTTAAAGGACATGTGTCCTACTAAAAACAGCTGACCTTAACACACAGGGACAACATGCACAAGAGCTCCCTGCCCAATTCATGTCCTAATTACAGTGGTTGTAAGCATACCTCTTCACCAGTGCATCAGGGAAGCTACATTTATTTGGTGAGCCAGTGAGTCAGTAATGAGAATGTCCCATTTACTTTAAAGGCCCTGTTTTAACATCAAGCATAACTCAAGCGTGTGCTTTTTTAATGTTTTGATCCCTCTAAAGGCCCTAATTAGACTTTCTTGCAAGTCTACAGTATTCGGTAAAGTTGTACCTTTGAGCCGAAAGCTGTGATTTAATCTAGACTTTATTGTAAGGTTCAGCTGCTGCACACATTTTCAAAGTTTTTAGCAAAACTTACATGACAGAAAAGCAAGGGCTTGTATGTCAAACTGATTTCAAAGTCCTATAAATTGCTTGCACGCATGCAAAGCTTAAAATGATCGCACTAAGATGAGTTGGGGAAACTGGGACTCTGGACTGCACAAAATATGCTGCTAGTGCATGTGTGCTGTACTAGTTGGCAGAGAGGAGACTGACTGAAAGGCCTCGAGGGTGCTTGGACACACAGCCTGGTGCTCTAATTCACAGCGTTTCCCTGGCAGCGAGCAGCAGGCAGCTCAAGAGAAAGAGGGAGAGTGTAGGAGATGCAGTGACAGTGGGGAAAAAGGACAAAGACAAGGCCACGAGGAGGAGGTATGAATGAATGCAGACAAACTGATAAGGTTTTTGGGATATGGTGACAGGCAGACAGAGACGGGACAAATCAGCTTCTCTCCTTCAGCTCTCCACAGTGCTGAACTACTTCTCTGCTGAGAGCCCTGTGCCCCTCTCCATCTTCACCTCAAGGTGAAACAATTTACGTTGCTGCTCTCTATGACTTTGTCTTAAAATAGATCTATTCAGAAACAAACTATGCCTGTGTATGTTGTGGTTCATTTAAATAGAATGTGAGAGCTCAAAAGGTGCGATCAAATGAAAACATCAAAAAGACAGTCCTTCAAGATCAGATGCTCAGTTTAAAATCCTTCTGTTACATCTTTTCCATATGCTACAAGCAGCCTTGATGTCTCTCAGTGTTACCATTATTAACTTATCAGCAGTACTGATAGTTCTGTCCAATACTATAGTATGGATAGCAACTTTTTAACACCTCACTGTGTTAAAACAGGACTAAAGAGACAGAATCAGCTTTTTGACAGAAAAAAAGAGTATTAAACCAGTCCACAAAACCAAAGCTGTTTCATTTATGTAAATGTGATGGGCTTCAGGTTAACAGGAGCTGGCTTTGTAGGTCAAAATAACAACAAAATAATTATTTGTCCATTATGCTTTGGGGAAATTATACAGTCAGATCCATAAATATATTAACACTGACACAATTTCAAGCATTTCGGCTCTGTACACCACCACACTGGATTTGAAATGAAACAATCAAGATGTGATTTACGAGCTGACTTTCAGCTTTAATTTGAGGGTATTTACATCCAAATCAGGTTAACGGTGTAGGAATTACAACAAAAATAAATAAAGGTGAAATACATAGTATCATTTTAGGGCAGACCTCTTCAGGACTCACTGTGTGTGTAAATACACAGCAATACAGCAGGCTAAAAACACACTTCCAAAAAAAGCTGGAAACAGGAGTCAACAAATTAAATGATAGTGATTGCAAATGTGAATATAAACAATTTCTTAACATCTAAGCTTTCACTAATTTTATTGTAACTTGTACAAAACCAGATTCACAAAAGTATAGACTAGCTGTCAAAATAGCTGTTGGTGAGGACTACCAAGCAGCCTCTGTGTTTCACTATACATGTCATTCCTGATCTTATTGGTGCACTCAGGTGGAGTTATAGTGGATAAATCTAAAAACAACCCAAAACTAAATTGTGGGGGTAAAAGTAAAGTGCTATCATTATCTTTAAGACCACAGGTGACAGAAAATAGGATAATAAAGAATTGAGGAATGACATCCAAAGGGTTGCAGTCAGACACAAACCACAGACGTTGTTCATGGCTAGCATTTTAAGCCATGATTTCTTCTTTATAAAAGTAAAAAGAAAAACAAACAAACATCACAGCATAAACCTACACACTGCCTCCTTCCCAGTTGAAGCAGCCTCTTGTTATATTGTGTCAGAACCATGTTGCCTCTCCATCTGTGGTTGTTTCTCAGATCCCCTGGCAGGACACACCATATGTACAGAAAGGCCTCATAAATTACTGATAAAGTCTTCCAGGCAGTAGCACTATTCTTCCTTCACCCATAAATGGCTTGACCTACGACCAGCAGCTTGAAACACACTGGGAAAATACACTGCTCTTATGGAGCGAGGTGCAGATCGTGACTGAAACACCACTTTACTCTGAAATGCTCCATTTCTTAATGGAGGGGTCAAGAGCCTAATAGGACTTGGGGCTGAGATTTGCCAAGACGGCAACTGAAGATTTAGACCTAGCGAAGAAATGTGAGGTTTTCTGACTACAAAAGCCATAAAAAAGCTGGAATTTGAGTATAAAAGATGATATATAAAATCTGTTTTCTCGCTGATATTTAGTAACTGAATGATACATTTCTACATATAAAAATTTTGAACCTATGAATTCTTTTCTACTAATTAATGAGATTTCCAACAGAATGGAAAATGTTAAAGAACTCTCTATTCAACTAGACAGTCTGTTCAACAAAGCAGCAGCAGATATTCTACATATCATTAAAATGCTCCCCTCCAAACAAGGCCAGCAGGACTCTGCAGCCCAGTGTTTTGTGAGTGTAGGTGTCCTAAATGTCCCTGCATGAACCAGAGAGAATAATACCGGCTGGAAAGGCATCAGACGATATTAGTCTGCCGTCAGTGAGTGTGAACACTGGGCCAGGTTATTGAGACAACAGACACGCATATACACAAAATCCCCTGCAGTTAATCTCCCTAGCTTACTGTGTGCAGGGGGCGTTTGTGGATGACCTGTTCCATGACCTCTTGCAGGAAGAACAGAATAGCACAACTGACAGCTGAAAAGCACAATTAGTAACATTTGGAACAAAATAACAACGAGGGGAGTTTCAGTATTTTTTTGCATGAGGCGTTTCAAATTCTTTATAGATTTAAAAGCTGTCTGTCTCCAAACTGTAAAACTATTAATTGTAATGAAAGTATTTTAATATCTGTACTGGATTTGCACTATTGACACACTTCTCACTGCTTTCTGCATGACAAGGTTGGGTGCACTTTCTTCCAGACAAGAAGCACTATTCATCTATATGCCTTCCAAACTACCTTACATTTAAATGAATTAAGTTCATCACCAATATCAACAGAACTGGCCTCATGTACAATACACCTTTTGAATAAAATGAACTGCATACTGCTCTTAAGATGAATCATTTCATAGTCTTTAAAGTTTTACCTCATCCAGGACTATGTTTCATATATTAAATTGTAAATTAAAAGAAAAAACAACACAGTGCCTTAGTGAGGTGTTGGCCCACCATGTGCTGACTTCGACTGACTTTATGTACCAGCTTTTGTGGTGCGTTGATGTGCAATGACAAGAACGTATCTATTTGATGCTTTTGTGACTGTTGAATGGTGTTCTGTGGTTAGCTGGCTTTAGCAGCACTCTGTGTCTGCATATCCATTTTGTGCTTTTCTGGTATTGTACAATGCTCTCTTGGAAAAATGATCTAACTTTCACATAGCCAACAATGCAACAAGCACTCCTGAAGTTCAAACTTTCACTTGATTTGTTATGGATGTGTTTATTTCTACCAGCTGTCCAAAAATATGCAGATATGTGAGTTCATGAACCATCTCAATGGTAAAATGAGATTTTAAATAGAGCCATTTGATACTTCACTAACCTGACAATTGTTTTTGTGAGGATATTTGTGCACAGTAGCTAAAGACCTTTGAAGCTTTACTTAATCATACTTCTGTGCTATGATTATACCTTGTTGCTGGAAATTCTGCACATCATTCTCACTGGAAACAGCAGCTGTTTATTACTGCACCATATGATCCCAGAACAATGCACTTCCATAGGAACCAATCCAACACCATCATTCAACATGGTCCATGTACAGCAAACATAAGGAGTTAGCACAACTAATGTTAGCTGCACAACATAACAGTTCATAACTTAAATATCTGTCACAGAAGTCCAAAAAGTTAAAAAGAAAGTAAACAGACTTACCTTCTCTGGGTGGCATCACGACTCCATTATTCTAATCTTCCTGCATGTTTTCCTGGATGTTGGGTTAGCTAACTGTAGGCTAACATGGACAAATTCATAAGCAGTTGTTGTTCCAAACACTGTTAAGTGACTGTAAATGATATGTCAGGTTGAAATGATACCGGATAATTTGATCTTTTACAAGGCATTTTTTTTTAGATTCAAAAAGAACAGATATAGTTACAAAAGCTAATGAGGTTGCATGACAATAAAGTTTCCTAAATTCTGAAGGCAGTATGCTTCAAAACTGGGCCACTCAGAAGAAAGAAAGCCATGCAGTGTGTAATTAGACCTGTGCTTTTTAGTGCTACACTCTAAGAAATTTCCCTGTATATTTACAGTAAAGAGCTGGCAGCAAAAGTTGCCATTTTACAGCAATCCTACCGTATTCTACAACAACAGTTTATTACTGTAAAAACTATTACAGTATTATGCTGTTTAGAGAACTATTTCCTGCAGCTTTCAAAATGAAAGCCCCAGGAAATAGCATAGCATAGAAATGGCTCAGACAAGAGCTGACTTTTCAACATTAAGCTTTTATTAAAGCCAACTCTGTATCAAACATATTTCAAAAACTGACTTATTAAACCCATTCAATTTTAGTAACATACAATCATTTCCTCATGGTGAACAGGTTCTCATTGTGCATGTTCTAGTTCAGGTACACTGAGTTTGGTTTCCATTTTTCCTGAACTGTAACAAAAGACACCTATATATCACTTAAATTATTTAACTACTGCATTGAACACATTCAGCAACTAACAAATTTCAAGTAATTCAAGTCTAGTAAAATAAAATCTATAAAAACAATGATGTTTAACAGGTTGTCAACAATCTGTTTAAAAATTGCATATCACATTTCAGGTACCCTGCCTTCAGAATCAGTCTTTCATAACTCATGATCATGTTCAATAAACACCAAGCCATGGATCAAACCTGGAACTACAAAACTGAGACACCGAGACTGAAGTATTTTACACTGAACCCAACACAATACTGAGACTTGTTACCTTAGAATGACAACCTGAACATCTGGTTGCAGACTGGGCTTTTGCTTTGTGAAAGTGAGGTCCTGTGTGGAGAGGTGCTGTGGGTTTACATGAAGTCCCACTCAGAGTCCATCAGTCTTTTTATAAAGGAGGCTACATGTGGATTTACAGTAGATGCCTTCTTCTGGAGCAGCTTCCCCTCTTGGACATCACCTTCTCCTGGCTGGCCTTTGTTCCCCTCTCAGGGTTAATAACAAGAAAGAGCCTACAACAAAATGACAAAGAAAGAATATATTAGGTGTGGTAGGCAAAGATCCCTTGAACATAATATGGAACTCTGTCACATTCATCAAAAAACTAACAAACAACAACAAAAACAAAACAGGAAACTGAAATTATTACACAAACAGAGGCTTCCACTTAGAACAGCTGTTTAGTTCAATACACATTTAAATCTAATTTTTGTAGCCGTTTGCATAACACCCAAATTTACCTTTCCTAAGTGGAGAGAAAAGCAACATGACACATCCTACAAACCTTTTTTAAAACTTTAAATTACCCAAATGGTCGAATGCATGACAAGTACATGTGGAGATTTGATAACAGATCAGTGGAGCATCACATTGGATATTTGATGGAAAATTACACGACAGACAGAGACAGATAACTTAACCTAGTTGGACCTGGTTGCTTAGAAATTCATTTTCCTGGTCTCGTTTAGAGAGACAGCGAGATCCCAAAATGGCTTTTGCCATATGGCCGAGCGGTTTTGCCATATGGCAGAGCGGTTTTGCCATATGGCAAAATGGCTTTTGCCATATGGCCGAGCGGTTTTGCCATATGGCATTCAGCAGTGGTTTATGACAGACTCAGGATTGGTATATGGCGAAATTGTGTGACTAATCATTGTTGACGCTAGTCACAAAATACTGTCATGCATTGTGCTTTTGATTCACGTGCAGTGCGATTTAGGTTTACTGTATTTTTTATGTTTCTCACACTGACGTCTGTACACGTATGACCGCCGATGAGTACCGTAACGTCACGGGCCGTGTTAGGTGGCTAGGCTAACCGTGTTAGACACCGGAGCCAGCCTAGCCTTAACCGGCCATATGCCCAAATAGTCTATACACTGTATATACTGTGTGTGTCTGTGTGTATGTGTGCGCGTGTGTGCAATCGCAAGACGTATGCTTGCACTTTTGTTTTTTTTTTTTATGAACGACTGTACATTATTAATAGAGCTATATTAAAACTGTTACAGTTGCATGTCATTTTTAAGGGTCATAAAGACATTCTTTTTATTTTGAAATCAGCCATATACAGTTTCACTTGTGAAATATAAGCCACACAGTTTGCGCCACATCAACCAATTCTACAGCGATTGGTAGTAATAATATTACTAATAAAGGCAGGGACAGGCCTTGCGTGTATGTACAGATGATACTTATTTTTTCACTGAAATATCCGCTGTATGAAAAAACTGTGCTTCTTTCACACCGTCAGATATCTGCCAGTAGGGGGCGTCGTTGGTGTATTTTTCCATGTCAACAATGACAAAGTTTTAGAGGTTTCTTAGGTGAAAGATGAGAGATTGCAGAGAGATGACTCAGAATTGAAACTCAGTACACGCCATTTTTAATTCCTCTACTTATCCACCACTGCCACATGGTTGATTGTGACCAGTGGCATTACATACGCCATTACCAGTGGAATACAGTGCCACACGCCATCATCCTTGCCATATACCGTTTCAGGTTTGCCATGTGCCGTTGCATTTTTGCCATCTGGCATTTCGGTCTTGCCACATGGCACTTCTGGTTTGCCATCTGGCATTTCGGTTTTGCCACATGGCATTTTCTTTTGCCACATGGCATTTCTGGTTTGCCATCTGGCATTTCTGGTTTGCCATCTGGCATTTCTGGTTTGCCATCTGGCATTTCTGGTTTGCCATCTGGCATTTAGGTTTTGCCATGTGCCGTTTCCTTTTCTCATATGTTATTTTTGTAACTTATAATAAAATAAATAGTACAATAATAATAAATAATGATAATAAACAATAACATAATAATATTACTGTATAATGTTTTATAATTTTGTCTAATAATGTGTAATGTTAATAATATATAAAACTACAAAAACTACTATAAAATAATATATAAAACTTGCCGTTTTACTGGTATCATTACTATACTTTTATTAAGAAGATTTTGGATTAAATACATTAGCCTAGCAATGTATAAATGAAACCAGAAAAAATTACATTCATGACAGTTTGGAGTTGGAAATGCATTTATTATATATAACATAAAAGATAATCATTACAATATCTCTAGCTTAATAAAACAGTAAACACACTATAGATCTAATCAGAAAGGACAAAAGAAAAAAGAAAAGAAACAAGATTCAAATATACAGTGATAGGCTTAAATAATTCAAAACAATATAAACATGTTTTTTTGTGTTTGTTTTTTTGTTTTTATTAATAATAATAATAATAATAATAATAATAATAATAATAATATAGTTGTTATTATTGTTGTTGTTATTGCTGTTATTGTTGTTGTACAACATCTATTTTGTCATTTATCTTTTTTCTCCTCAGGTGTCATTAACCTGAGGTCATACTCAAAAGAGTATCAGGAGGAGCTCACAAGAATGTATTCAGTTGAGACATGCATGACATGTAGGACATTATATAAAGCCTTTCCTGGAGGTAATACTTCAAAAAAGTGTATTTAGCCACTCCTTTATTTTTTTTTGGTTTCCTTTTTTTTTTAAATTTTGCTTTGTCTTTAAGTAAACTATAAATAAAGAGATATCTTGCTGAAACTTCTTAGTTAAAAAAGAAATCATTCTGATCTTTGATAAACCATTCTTCATCTTATTTTAAGGATGCATTGGTCGGGGAAAGAGGGGACAGCTGGACGGCATCTACAGTGATCCACATCCTCAACCAGGATTCTGCAGCCACAGTTGTGCCATGATTCTTAACGACATGTAAAACCAAAAAACAAAAAAACAAACACAAAAAAACATGTTTATATTGTTTTGAATTATTTAAGCCTATCACTGTATATTTGAATCTTGTTTCTTTTCTTTTTTCTTTTGTCCTTTCTGATTAGATCTATACTGTGTTTACTGTTTTATTAAGCTAGAGATATTGTAATGATTATCTTTTATGTTATATATAATAAATGCATTTCCAACTCCAAACTGTCATGAATGTAATTTTTTCTGGTTTCATTTATACATTGTTAGGCTAATGTAGTTAATCCAAAACCTTCTTAATAAAAGTATAGTAATGATACCAGTAAAACGGCAAGTTTTATATATTATTTTATAGTAGTTTTTGTAGTTTTATATATTTTTAACATTACACATTATTAGACAATATTATAAAACATTACATTATACAGTAATATTATTATGTTATTGTTTATTATCATTATTTATTATTATTGTACTATTTATTTTATTATATGTTACAAAAATAACATATGAGAAAAGGAAACGGCACATGGCAAAACCTAAATGCCAGATGGCAAACCAGAAGTGCCATGTGGCAAGACCGAAATGCCAGATGGCAAAAATGCAATGGCACATGGCAAACCTGAAACGGTATATGGCAAGGATGATGGCGTGTGGCACTGTATTCCACTGATAATGGCGTATATAATGTCACTGGTCACAATCAACCATGTGGCAGTGGTGGATAAGTAGAGGAATTAAAAATGGCGTGTACTGAGTTTCAATTCTGAGTCATCTCTCTGCAATCTCTCATCTTTCACCGAAGAAACCTCTAAAACTTTGTCATTGTTGACATGGAAAAATACACCAACGACGCCCCCTACTGGCAGATATCTGACCGTGTGAAAGAAGCACAGTTTTTTCATACAGCGGATATTTCAGTGAAAAAATAAGTATCATCTGTACATACACGCAAGGCATGTCCCTGCCTTTATTAGTAATATTATTACTACCAATCGCTGTAGAATTGGTAGATGTGGTGCAAACTGTGTGGCTTATATTTCACAAGTGAAACTGTATATGGCTGATTTCAAAATTAAAAGAACGTCTTTATGACCCTTAAAAATGACATGCAACTGTAACAGTTTTAATATAGCTCTATTAATAATGTACAGTCGTTCATAAAAAAAAACAAAAGTGCAAGCATACGTCTTGCGATTGCACACACGCGCACACATACACACAGACACACACAGTATATACAGTGTATAGACTATTTGGGCATATGGCCGGTTAAGGCTAGGCTGGCTCCGGTGTCTAACACGGTTAGCCTAGCCACCTAACACGGCCCGTGACGTTACGGTACTCATCGGCGGTCATACGTGTACAGACGTCAGTGTGAGAAACATAAAAAATACAGTAAACCTAAATCGCACTGCACGTGAATCAAAAGCACAATGCATGACAGTATTTTGTGACTAGCGTCAACAATGATTAGTCACACAATTTCGCCATATACCAATCCTGAGTCTGTCATAAACCACTGCTGAATGCCATATGGCAAAACTGCTGCCATATGGCAAAAGCCGATTTTGCCATATGGCAAAAGCCATTTTGCCATATGGCAAAAGCCGTTGCCATATGGCAAAAAGCCGTTGCCATATGGCAAAAGCCGTTGCCATATGGCAAGCCATTTTGCCATATGGCAAAAGCCGTTGCCATATGGCAAAAGCCGTTGCCATATGGCAAGCCATTTTGCCATATGGCAAAAGCCGTTGCCATATGGCAAGCCATTTTGCCATATGGCAAAAGCCGTTGCCATATGGCAAGCCATTTTGCCATATGGCAAAAGCCGTTGCCATATGGCAAAAGCCATTTTGCCATATGGCAAAAGCCGTTGCCATATGGCAAGCCATTTTGCCATATGGCAAAAGCCGTTGCCATATGGCAAAAGCCATTTTGGGATCTCGGCGCTGTTGCTCGTTTAAAAGAAAGACCCAAAGTTGTGTCCACTCTGCAGCCAAAGGGGCGCATGCTAGCTGCTAGCTAGCTAGCTGCTAGCTAACAGTGTGGAAAATGTTAGCATTCATGCTAGCAACTCGTGGCTAACACCAAGCAGTAACTAACTGGCTATGTTTATGTTACTGTCAAAGAAAAAAACATAAATAGACTGACAGAATTAAAAGTAAGGCTGACTTTTTAATAATCACAGTTACCTTGTTAAGTGAACGGGAGCAGGATGGATCAGCTGCAGATGGTCCCTGCAGGTCTGAGGGCCGAAACTCGTCCTCCTCAGTTCTTCCTTTTCTCCCAGTTCTTCCCTCAGTAATGAGTAAAATCACTGGTGGATAATATTTTAAACCTATTTCGTCACTTCTTTGTGTTGAGTGTTTGCTAACTGTGGTGATGTGCAGGAAAATTTGCTGAGACGAGTAACAGTCGGACTGCAGCAACAGTCACACTCAAATCAACCCAAACCAGAAAAATACTGTAATCTGCTGTAAGATTGTACGGTAGCTTGCTGTTAATATTTTGTTCTGTAAAAACACATGAATTTACAGTATTCGGCTGTATTTACAAAGAACGGTATATTACTGTACAAAATATCCTGTATTTTTACAGCAATTTGTTACAGTGTATGTCAAAATATCTGCTACAAAAAAACAGGAAAACACTTCTACAGTTAAAAATGCTTGCTGCACTTTAAGCTACACCCCAGTCAGTGACGTCACAGCAGGTGTGTAGCTTCTCTATGATGTTTCACTGTAAATAGTTGAAGTTTATAGATATACAATCAGTGATTGGATCCTTTTGGCAAAATGAGATGGGGATTTGTTTTTGTACTTCAAAATTTATTTTTATATCTCTCTGTTCCATGTTGAGTATAAGACAGATAAATAATAAACATTTGATATAATGTATGTTCTGTACATTAGCAATTCATTTTACACATAATTTTACATTATTTTTGGTAGTAAATTAATTGAAACAATGGAAAATCTGCAGAGCCACTTGTGAGCCGAGCCATAAGAACTGGCTGTCATAAAAGAGCCGGAATTCTCATCACTAGTGTGAGGGTCTTGTAAGTTTTCATTTAACTCAGAGGTCAGAGCAGAATGACGACACACCTGAATTGACCGCATTCCAATACAAGTCGGAAACCAAAATGGATGCCTTCGGGAAAATCTTCATCTTCAGGTCAGCCATTGTTACCCAGACAGGAAGGTGACATGATCCAATGTTGAAATTCCATCAGAATCTTTAAAACCAGCTGATAGCAACATATTATGGAGTATTTTATGCATAAAAACACTGCAGCAACATGTTAACAGATACAGCTTGGACACTGTTGATGTACTGAGAAGCCATCTTGGATTTTTAGGTTGGTGAGTTTCTTCAGACTTTCTGAGTTACAAATGTGAAAACAGATTGGGCGTTGATTGTGGAATTTCCAACAGGGAACTCAGAAATTCTGACTTCTAAGTTCAAAGTGAGTGAACACTGGAACAGTACTACTGCATATGTGGAAAAATATATATATAAATCAAGTATTTAGAGGCTCCAGTGGGAGCTATGTGAAATTGAATGTTGTATTTAATGTACCTCATAAGTGGGAAGTTGGACGTTGGGTCATTTTCAACCTCTTTGTCGGGGACAAAAACATGGCTGCCTTAAGGTTTGCTTTGCTGCTTTCCTATAATCAACAAGAGATTGAAAATTCAAAGTTACCGGTGAATGCAGCATACGAAACGGCCTCAAATGATGACCAGACAAAAAGCTTGATAATGGTGTGGTGTTAAAAAATCACCAATGTTATCATGCCTCTCTCAGCTCATTTCTGCTTCCCACACAACATCCCATAAACTCTGTATTATGAGGAATGTATCCATCAGGTTTTGACAAAATCATTAAAACTAATGATGAAAACTGAGCAGAAGTTAGAAACGTCAGACAATTTAAGTGTAAAATGGACTTTATCACATTCACATTGCAATAAATCTCAATTTGATAACTTTATATGATACATGGGGGGATGACGTACACATGATCCTTCAGTACATTAATTGCAATTCAGAGTGTTCTGTATACACACATATATACTTGTTTACAACAGCTGGTAAATACTGTTTAAAAGCTCTCCAGGAAAAATAAAACAGACTTGTTAATGTTCAACTGTCCCAGCACACACACACAGACACACATACAGACTGCATTTGATTGAAAGATTGCTCTGAAATGCTACAAGACTGCTTCATTGTCAAACTGAAGCGAAATTACGTACCATGTGAAGTAGTCAAAACTATTTCAAATATCATTGTATGTTTTTGTTATGAATTACTGCAGGTGAATAATGGACAGAAAATGGTGTGACAGTGTTGATGAGATGCTGGTTAGTGTGGAATATTCAACCCACTGCATTTAGTAGTACTTTGAGGAACATGTAGTAACACAAAACCAGCATGTTTTAATGTCCCAGCTTTGTCTTATTATTTAGTGCGTGTGCAGATGAAAGTTCGATGAGCTCACAGTGAATGTGCAAATGTAAATATTCTTCTAAAGTGTCAAACACACTAAAATGACTGTAAATGAAAACGGCTGACAGTCTCAAGTAGCAACAGAACCACTGCACGGCTTACAGATGTAAACCTGAATCCACTATAAGGCTGTTGTTTTGGTCGTTACTCTGTGAGAAGGTGTAGTACTGTTACTTTGCAAATCTAAGGAGAGATAAGCTTTCTTTAACATTTTCAAAGACACAATAAAACTTTAAAAACTAGAAGCCTCTCAAACAGAAAAGTGTGTATTAATTTTTCCAAGCACTGACTTCCATCCAATATGGACCTAAAGAAGAATAAACCTAAAAAAACATCCAAGGCATCAAAAATATAGCGAGACACCATGAACAGACGATTCAATATCAACCCGAATATCTGAGCATCATTTGAAGCATACATCATATCTTACAGACATTAAAAAACATGGAGTGTACAGGACATGATAGCTATTTGTGAGTCAGTATTTACATTTCATAATGAATCTCTGGAGAACAATAGAGAATTTGGCACCCAGAAAAAAAACAAACAAAAAAAAAAACCAAAACATGGATGCCACACTGATGTGATTTGACCAGCTGAACAATCAAACCCACAAAGCACAGATCGGGTCAAGTGACTCTTCATCAGAATAAAAATAAGTGGATTTCTCAATCATAATAATTTCACCTATAATTCTCTAATACTATTTTGAAAAATAATGCATTCAATGAAAATGTTCCAGGTGGATAATCTTACTTTCATCACACGCACACACTCTCTCTCTCTCACACACACACACACACACACACACACACACACACACACACACACACACACACACACACACACACACACACACACACACACACACACACACACACACACACACACACACACACACACACACACACACACACACACACACACACACACACACACCAGTTAAACCAAACACACGTAGAAAATACATTTTAAGTGGTTAACCACAGAGGAGCCGACAGATGGGTGTAACCTCTGTACAACATCAGCAGCATCTCGACCTCTTTCGCTCTCTTTGATGAGGAGGAGACTCCATCTTGGGCATCACTGGAAATGCAACTTGCTTTGTACAAACTCCAGCGCACAACCTCACCACACATACAGTATCTCAGCTTGGCCTCAGAGGCGAAAGGTTGTCATAAAACAGCGTGAAAGTGAAAACAATCTGTACTGGTTTTTCTGCTCAGGCAGATCCAGAGGACAGCACTCAGTGTCTGTGAATCTCTCAGGACCTCTGTGCCGGTCCCCAGTTATCCTCACACAACAAATCCCAAGCAGTGACTAAAGCCAGGAATGTTTTGCTGGTGTTGGTTTCTGTCTTTCCTCGTCCATTCCCAGGAGGCTGAAAAAGGCCGGTGAGCACAGAAGTTCTGCCTCCTCATGCACAGGACACGTCCAGAATGAGGATGTTTTCGACGGCAAGTTTTAGCTCACATGATTACGCAAACCTCGGTGAAAAACAGACAGAAAAATGTGCTAAATGCGAAAACTGTATCCTTTAAACTGCTCTGAAAAGGACATGATTAAGGCTTGTTGTTTTCAATCTTTCCAGATATTCAGTGAGAAACACCTGAATTAATTTTTGAGAGGAGCAGATCTGATTTCGTCTTAGATTTAGATCACTACTCATTAAAAAAATGTCTCTTTCTTAAAGAAGGTACTGCTTATCAAACTATACATTCAGTGGCCATTTTATTAGGAATATCTGTACAATATAATGTAATCTACAACATTCCTGCCATAACATCCACCTTTAAAATTGGTGAAACTGTCAGAAAGTGTATAAAATAAAAGTCATAGTTAAAGATAATGTTGTATCAGTCTACACTATAATGAATATGTTTCTAATTCATTGTCAGTCCTATTTATATACATTAGGGGAAGATGCAACTATAATTTCAGTGCTGAAACATATAACAAAATTAATACGACTATGTCAGAGTCAAAACCATTTAAGTTATGGGTCTTATAGAGGTAGACTTTACGGCAGGACTGCTGTATTAGATCTCACTGACTGGACAGGTGTAGCTAATAAACTGACCACTGAGTTTCTACAGTAGTAAATGGAATCCTCTGAAAGAGAGGACAGCTAAGAATATGTTCCTGGTGACAGAAAGCAAAAACTAAATTTGAAAGACAATGCAAATGAGCTGCTGATTATGCACCAAAGTCCCTCAGTCTGAGGAGAAAAAGGAAAAGAAAATTCACATAGTCTGTTGTGTTACTGATGTTCTTGAAAGTCAAAACCAACAACAATTCACAGATGTTTTTGGAAAATAAAAACTGAAAATAATGAGCCCTAATATGATGCACTGGTTGCAGGAAGTGGGCCGGTACATATCCTGACTGCTGACTTGTTTTGTTAGCGGCAGCTGCTTTCTCAGCCGTCTTGAAAATCTACCTCTTTAATAAATAGTAGAAAAATAATATTTTCCTCTTTAAAATGTTTCTTTCTGTATTTCTGTGAATCATTGACGCTTTTTTCTCCTACTTTGAAGTTCACAAACATTCAGGAAAATGTCCACATATCTTCCCACACCATGTTGTGTAAGACCAACAGCTGGCTAAAGGCAGCGACTATCAGAGAAAACCAACCCTGGAGCATCTATCTGCTGAACCAAGGAGAGCAAACTGGAAATAGAAGCCATGTTAGAATCCCACTAGATCCAGTTCTCTGTTGAAAATACAGTATTTTTCCTCTTCACCAGAAATGTCCGTTTTTTTTTTTTTTTTGTTTGTTTTTTTTTTTTTAAACAAACGTAAGGAGTGTTCTGTTCCCCTCCTGCCTCAATACAAGTGAGTTTCAGATGGAGTACTAGTCAAGAGGGGTCACATCGGGCTCCACAGTTAATTTAATTATCCACTGGACCTGAAGAATGATGAAAAATGAAGAACTTTGTCCTCCCTCAAGGCTTTTAGGTCCCACTTGTGATCTGTCCCCGATGAAAGCCAATAAATGGCCTCAAACAGTGTTTTGTTTGTTCCTGAAGGCTGTTGTTTGTGCTCGCTTTTGAGTCCTGAATGCTAAATTCTTTCAGGAAAAAGCTAAACTGAAAAACCCATTTGATGTTATGTACTGGTCCAGGTCTGGTCATTTTCAGTGTGTATATAAAACTGTGTACACCTGCCAGACTTTAAATTGGGTTGAATAAAAGAGGGGCTCAGATTGAGATGTTGGCACTTTGACATCATGATGCATCATCCAATCAGGCCAAAAGTCCCGGCGGCCAAAGGACACAGCTGTGGTGTCTCCCTCCATACATCCATCCATCCATCCTGACAGTACCCACTGTGTGCTGTCTAATCGAGCACAAATGTTGTTGTTGTTGTTTTTTTGTTTTTTTTAATAGTCTTCCTTATAAAAACGGTTCCATCCCTGGCAGGGGGGCGGATCAGCATTCTGCGTCCACACTGTGCACCGTCACCGCGGCCTGCAGGTGGTGTGTGTGCGTGTGCAGCGGGTGGTGGTGTGTGTGCGTGTGCCGGTAGGGGTGGAACTTGTGGCTGAGCAACGCGGCCGTCTGGGGAGGCGTGTCCAGGTCCAGGTCGTCGTCATGGTTACCGACGTCAACACCGGCCGAGAGCGGGTCGTTGTTTCCGGGTGGGTTCTCGCTGTCCTCCTGTGGACTCATGGTGCTGTAGCCTGGACACCAAGAAACATGTAGATGTTAGCATCACTAGATTTCTTGTTTTATTACTCTTTCTTCCAAATAAAACTCCTGAATGATTCCTTAGTCTGAATCGCTTCACGTTTGCACAGCCAGGTATAACCAAGAGCTCCATACAAATGGAGAAATACAAAAATAGAAGATACGCTTCACTCAAATTAACAGCTTTAAACGTTATAATCACAAAAGGTTAAGAAATGTAAGTATAACTTGTTACCAGTGGTATGATACCTAATTTGACTGAAATTATTTTCAAACATATTTATCAGGTAAATCTTTTCAATTCATTACCTGGTCTATAAAAAGTCTGAAAATAAGGGGGGAAAAAAATCCCATAAGCTAAGGTGACATCTTCATAGCTCCAAAATATTTAATTTTTTAACTATATGATAGAAACTGAAAGAGGCACCTCATATTCAAAAAGCGAGGAACAAGCCCATCTTTGATGTTTTTGGATAATAAAGTGATTTATTGGTTATTAAAATTATGTTTACTAAAAATTTACACGCAATGATGGTCATGAGCCAGAAATAGCTGCTCTGCTTTACCCACTTCTAGTAAAATTTTTATACGGAACTGAAAAAAAAATAGGGATTGACTGTTCATTCACTCGTAGTACAGTGAATACAAAGAACTCAACAGCTATTACACGCGTGTACCAGTTTGGTATAGCTTTCTTGCATTGATTGAACAGAAATGGGAAGACATCAGAAAGGCAACAATTCAGCAAATGATGCCCTCCAGACATTCAACACAGAAACGTTCATGTGAATACATGGTAACTCACAATGTTTCTGAAAGCGGTACAAGCTACTTGATGGCACATTGACAACTAAACATCGCCTTTGGACATTTTTCTCCTTATGTTTTCAGTTTTCTCATGCAATTTGAAACAAAGATGCATACATATTTATCACCACCTCTCTACACATCTTGCACATACGTTTAGCCTGAGGAGACAGAGACATGAGCCAACGTGGCTGTTAGGATACAATGGTAACTGGAGCAGTGGGAGGGCAGGGCTGCTGTCACATAGAAAATGGATTACTGGGTCAAACAATAAGTAAACATAGGATAAACTTTGTGAAAGATAATGTAATGGCAGCAAATATTGCCTGCTGACTTCTACAATGCCCATGCATACTACTAGACAGTAACACTCATAAATCAAGTGCTTCAATGGCTTTCATCCTGATTAATAAACATTCCAGCAGCAAATTTCACTACAAACCATATTGATTTGCTGAGTTTCTTTCATTTTTTACTTAAGATGCAAAGGTTTACACACACCCCCTTATATATTGAGTGAGTTCCACCACCTTCAGGCCCATGAAATCCATCTGAAACACTGAGTGCAACTATGAAAAATCTGGGTCTGGAAATGAACCCATTTCCTTTAATTCCTTTATCACCATCTTTTTCAGCTTCTGAAATGACACCAGCAACATGCTAGATGATGGAGCATCAATCTGTTATTGCTGTTGGAGCAAATAACCCTGTAAGCCTGAGTGCGTCGACAATCATATTTATAGAAAAATCACTGTCATTTTGGATGATGAAACATTAAAGCTCCACACACAGTGAACCAAGTGATTGGAGAGCATGTGTGTGCATCTGTGGCATGCAGGATCCAGGCTGAAGGCAGTAGGTACGTCTGGCCTTGTGTCAAATTTATCTCCTGCCAACACAAGCGGCTAACTGTTAGATGTTTAACTGGTAGATAAACCGGCATGTAAATATCTGATGTTGCTTTGGTGGTTCATGTTTTACCTGCAGAAACCCTGTTTAGTAACAACACCAGGCCCAAGCCAAACTATTCAGAAAATCCTGGCAGTCTGTAGCCATCTAAGCAGCTAGTAGGCTACATAGTTAGACACGGTTGTGCTTTGGCTTAATGTGATGTTGCTAAGCAGCATGTTTTGTTTACTGTGTTCGTCTTAGCTTAGCATGTTTACATGGCAGCAATTACAAACTGGCACTAAATACATGGTCTAGCGGAGGCTGAGGGGATAGATTTAAATATACGGTGATGCTATGGATGTAAAGTAAGTGCATCACCAGTTTTATGTAAAGTAAATGGATCACCACATTTATGGCAACCCACACAACATCTGCTGAGCCACGTAACTCACAGCAACAAATGTGTCCCATTGTGGAACTAGAGGAAAAGTCTGCTACAAAATTTCATGGCTATAGCTGCTGAGACAGAGCCGTCTGGTAGACAGACCAACTGAAAAAAAGAGCTAACAGAAATTATTCATTAGCTTTTATTCTTCCTGCCATGGTTAGTGCAGTATGTCTTGTGATATAATGTCCCTTTATCATGCTTAATGTACTGTCTGCCCCTCAGTATGGAGGTGCTAGAAGTATTCAGATCCTTAGCAGTACCAATGCAGCAATGTAAAAAATACACCATTACAAGTAAAAATCCTGCATGGGTTAAATTATGTATGTTTGCATTTCCATTAGCAGCAAAATAAAGTTAAAGTATTGAAACAGAAGTAGTGGCTCAGTCCCTCTGACTGATACATTATTATATATGACATGATTAGATTATTAATAGTGAAGCATCAATGTGTCAGCAGGATGTTACTGTTGTAGCTGCTGAAGGTTTGATCTACTTTATATCCAGTTTTACAAACCGGAACAGCAGATGAATCTGGAGGCTCATCGCATAATTTATGAGAGAGTGAAAAAGAAAAAACTTAATCGTAATCCACAAATCAGTTTTCAATTTTTGGATTTTTTCTCTATTCTTTGTTTTTTAGTGGGTTATTTGAGCATGTATTAAAATGAAACCATGTGAGACGTTTAGAGGGAAAATTTGTTGGAGCTGTTAACGACTCCTTGACATCTGAAATGCGACCCCAACTACACACTGCTTTTGGTAAGACATCACAAACCAAAAATGCTGGAAATCACTCGTTTAATCTTTAACAATGTGTAAAATCTTCACCTTAAAAGCATCCACAGCTGTTAATAAGTGAAGTAGACTAGAGAGCACAATGTTTCCTTCTGAAATGTAATGAAATAGAAGTAAAAAGAATCATCAAATGGAAACAATCGCGCAAAGTCCAAATATTTCCAAAGTGTGCTCAAGTACATTAATTAGTTGTTCCGCCACTGTAATGCAGCATCATGCCATATAAGACAATGTCATGCACGCCTCACTGAGGTGTCCTAAAATCCCTCACTAGAGTGAAGTGTCCTCGCACATTTCCTTCCCTGATCCTCCAAAGATTAGCTGGGCTTTGATACCAAAGCAACCAGACAAAGAAAATGAGAGACAGAAAACAGAGCAGAGGGAGTAGAGCAACAGAGACAGAGAGGGGGGAGACCGAGCAAAGGAGAGAGGAAGAGAGGGATTAAACCAAATGAAGGGATGGAGACTTCAAAGAAGTTCTTGACATGGAAGGTGCCAAGTTCTGCACAGTTTATCTCTGTTTTCCCCAAAGCAAGAGCCGGAGCTTCAGGTAAATCTACTGCTAAGTGTGTCCTGTTGACAATTTTCAGCTGCACCAAGTGACAAAATCAAATCCTCTTTAATGCCAAAAGATGAGCATAGACAGGGGAAGCTACCATGTTATTGCATCTTGGAAACAGACTTCAAATGTCTTATTTTGACTTTTGAAATGTCTTTAAACAGTGTCAAACAAGACCCGTTTAAATCCTTAAAACAAATCCTGGCAAAGCAGTTATGTCTCTGAAATACATACTGATTAAGCTGATTGCATCTAAAGGAATACTTTATGTGCTTATTCGCCTTCTTGTTGAGAGTTAGACGAGAAGATTAATACCACTCTTATTTCTGGGACCAGTGTTAAGACCAAATCATGCTTTTCGTATCCCCAAGGCTATACATGGCATACATTTTGTCATCCAGCCAGTTCTACAAGGTTCCATGCAGATGGCTCTAAGGATGTCTGAACGTAGCCCAAAATTTCTGACCAGGAAGACTGTAAACACGGCAAGTTGCACAACAACTGCACGTGTGCTTAGAAAACAAACCACCAACCACATCTTTATAATTCCTCATTGAAAGAAGCATTCACTGCCTGACTTTGGAGGGGTGTTGGATTTATACATGCATGCTTTCCAACTATGGTGCCCAAACAAATTCTTTAGAAATCCTGTGTTCCATCCACCTACTGAGCTCAACATATCTCAGGAATATCACTGGCACGTATGTAAAAACTGCAAAGTCACAGCAAACCTCTTTAGATATCCACATGAGCTGTGTGTGTTTTTCTGCATTCAATATAAAGGACATGTCATGCGTGTTTGCTTTAAGTGTCCACGATGGTCATGCAAAACCATGAATTAGCCTTTATACTTTCTGCCTCCGCAAGGGTCTGCAAGAAATAAATTTAGTTGTCTATCAAAGTTCTTGACAGTTCACACGAACCTCTCTGCGGATGTTTGCATCCAGCCCAGAATTTATGTCTGTGTGTGGATGATGAATGTGCATGTGTGGAAAATCTAAATGTTGAACTACTTTACATGTATGGAGCAGAGTACTCCCAGCGGACTTCAAAGTTTTATAAGGCCAGTGTTATACTTTTTGCATCTGCTAGTATGCGAGTGTCCATGAATGTCAGCATGCTGTCTGAAATTTTAGCTCCAAGGGCAGCAGAGTGCATCCTTGGTAGTAGTGTTTATGCATAAATACACCGTACTGCACATGTATAGACGGGAGTCCTCCAAGTTAATTCCAGCAGACTAGAAAAGGCAGTATAAGGTCAGTGTTAGACTTTCTACGTCTGTAGGTAGGTTAGGGTCTGCGTGATGTAAATTTAGTCCACATGGACATCTACATACAACCCAAAATTTGTGTCTGGACAGTGACAACACTACAAGGGCATATGGTGCGCATGCTTGACAGTAACGTACATACTTAGAATACGCAAATATGACCTACTGACATGTAACAGACTGGTCCAACTGGACTCCTGCGGCTTAGCATAATAGCAACAACTACATGTCCATGGTGTCCACAAGTGAGTATAATCACGGCTTGAGAAAATTCATGGATTGTAAAAATACAGCTACTGCAAGCTGCTAATTAGCTTAGCTTCCTGTAAAAACTACACAGAGGTAAAGCATTAACATTGTCTGTCCGAAGGTTTAAAAAAAACAAACTCTGCTAATAAACACATTATATCTTGTTTATTTAATATACACATAAACCTAAGAGTAAAACTACAAATTTCTGTATTATGGGAACGGTGTGCAAGACTACTGTATTTCTCATTGTAGCACAGTGATTAGCTCAGCTAACCGGCTGCTAGCTGTACAGCTGCATTTAGTGTACAGACATAAGTGTAAGTTTCTCATCACCTCTTGGCTATTACTAGAGCTTCTCTTTACCGGATAACTGTGTCTTTAGTATGTCTAATAAAAGGCATAAATCCAAAAAACACATACACAAACCTATTAATAGGATTCTTCCTCTATTTCTTTTCAGAATTTGGAGTTGTGCTCACAGGCCAACACCCTCCAGCTGGTCTCCAACAGTAAGACAGAAATGATTAAACTATTCTTGATGTCTTTTGTACAAAATACCATTCAAATATAATAACGTTCGTCTCTGCACTCAAGTTATTAATCATACTGTATGTAGTGGTTACATGTATATACACAATCTCTAAAATAGTAGGGTATGTGGATTAAAGTAGGAGATTATATGTCTGTATGCGGTCCTCATTATTAAATGGGTAGTTCTAGCCCTTTCCTGGAAGGTAATGCAGCTCAGACCAGCGCCACTGAACAACTCACAGTCTGCGTGCGTCACTCATTTAATAGACTTAATGCTGTGATGTTTTCAGTGATCCGCATGTAGCTTGTGTGAGTGTGTGTGTGTGTGTGTTTTATCATACCCTTTAGCAATATGAGTGAGTGAACAGTGGTAGGAGGGCACCTTTGACCAAGCAGAGAGGAGCAGCAACTTTGAAGCGTCAACTTAGTAATGAATTTGTTTTAATCCCTGCCGGACTAACACCCCCTCTTTCCATTATTTCAAACTCCTCTTCCTCTCTGTCCCTGTCCTCTTGCCCTTGCATTTCACTTATTTCCCTTCTTTCATCATGTTTGCATCTCTCCATCTCCCCATTTGTCCTCCATTTTCCTTTTTCTGAGCTCCCATTCCCAGTCGTACAACATGCCACAGTCTTTCCTGTTCATTTATCTTGACTTATCCAAGGCTCCTTTGAATCACTGTGTTATGTTCTCTCTGTAGCATAAAAAAAGATATCAGTTGTTCTTAATAAATAAATAAATATATTCAACACTTATTTCTTAAAATATTACTTTAAAAACTCCTGTGTAAAAGTAGTCTGATATTTTGGGATTATCATAACTTAATGTGTAAAATATGTTCAGTTATATGATACAGAGGATGGAAAACACAAGGTTAAAATCAGCAAACATTATCTCATCTTACTAATAAAGCAGATTTTCTCTGTTTCTCCTTCTATCCTGCATGTCAGCTGACAAGCTGCTACTTCTTTGTTCCATTTCGTCCCACTCTCATCTCTTCATGTTCATCTTTGTTCTCATCATCAGTTATGCAACAAGTAAAAGAGATACTCATTGCCAGGAAGTGGAGTGATGCCATATGTAGGTGGTAAGAGCCCACGTGGGTGAAACTGTCCATCCACATCAAGTGTGAGACTTGCAAGTTCTACAAATGTTCAACAGTGAACATGAGCAACTCTTCCTGTGCTTGAGAGGAGAGAAAACAAGATTTAGAGCTGTGATATAATGAAAAGAACATGCCAGGAACAGCTGAACCGCTGCCAAAGAACAGAGAGCTAACTGTAGATTTGAGACTCAGCTGTAGCACTCAAAAAGGAATAAGATTTATCTTAAAAGACGATACATAAACCCTAAATATGACTGTTGACAATGTTGCTGAAATTAATCCTGTTAAGGGTTTATTTTCTATATTGCACCAAAGGGTATCAAAAGATGGAGATTTTACAGAAAATAAAACTTTGTTTCATGTTCTGTTGCTTCTCTTAGACTGGGTCATGGCGTGTCAGAAACGTCACACAGACGTTCTCTATCTGATATCTGTCAACTCTTCCCGGGGAATCCTGAGGCGTTTCCAAGCAAAGTAGGATATGTAATCCCTGCAGCATTTTCTGGCTCTAGCCCAGGGGTCTCCGCCCAGACAGCCATGTTCAGAAAGCTTCCTGATTATATCCTTAAGCCCTAACTGACTCCTTTAAACACAAAGGAGCAGTGACTCCAAAGATCCCCCTGAATCTGTGAGCGGCCCGCCCTGTCCTTGATAATGACATAGACAATCTGCCCTTCTCATCTTGGGCATAACAGAAAAAGGCTGGCCCAACTCCTAATCCAGCAGTTTATTATTGAACTATTTTTGTGTGTGTGGGTGGTGATGGATCTACATAGTTGTGCTTATACATATATTCCAAATTTGCAGTTGTATCTGTGCTTCCAATGTCTCTGCTTGAGGCCAAGTTTCAGGCTTAATCATGTGGTTAACACTCTGTGTTCATGCAAGATGGGCCAGTTTTGTAACAAATTAATGATTCATTTTTCACAAATTACATTATTTTAGACTAAACTATCTGTTGCACAACATGGAGTGCTGGAAAATATCAGCTCTATTTATCGTCAGTACTTTTCACAAAACACCCACTGAATATCCTCAACCACCACGGTGACGTAGCTCAGTCGGGTTTTCGCCACTTTCAACCTCCTGACACACATGCAACTATTAGTAAGAGATAAAAATCATGCAAAATCAGTTTTGTTTTGACACAGCATCACTTGCACATCAGCAGTGATGTGCTCTAGAACACGATACTGTGAATAAAACACATTGTAACGCTTTTTGTAAGCCTCTCAGCCTCTGTTAATCTCTATACATGTGTGATGTCTTACCGTGATCACTCTCCGTCCCGGATCGCCCCCAGTACCTCCGTCTCCGTTCAGGAGTGTGAGTGTGTCTCTCGATCACCGCTGCTATAAATCTGGTGTTACTGACTGAAAGTAAAGAGAGCACACAGGTGAGCAACTACAGCTTGCAGATCTATAGGAATCAGGTACGTGTGCTGTCAAATAGTAGCTTGACAATTCATAAATGTGTTGTAGCATGCTGCAAAGACAACTTAGATCAATGAGCTAACAAACAGCACTTACTGATTCCTCTGTCTTCATGACTGTCTTCATCCCTCTCATCTCTTTCATTGTCAAGGTTGGACATTCTCACTGACATTTCTGGAGCGCCGCACAGGTAAAGAAGAAGGGAAGAAGATTAAGAATAATGCCAAAATGAGAGAGATGACACTGCTATACTACATGAAGGATTGCAAGCATGACAAGCAGGAATAATATTTGAGGAGCTTAGGTGAACAAAGCAAAAAAACAAGAACAGCAGATGTCTGTGTGACAGGCAACCTGAGAAAACATTGAGCTCTTTAAATGGGGCTCAGATTCGGGGCGCAGACAGGGTAATGCACAATTTAATGTAGTTTTAACTTAGAGTTTGGCCGCTCACACAAACACCGACACTCACGCAAAGCTGAGTAGTGCAACTTTATGAGCCAATCACTCAGTCTAATGCCTTGTGATAATGTAGGCACACTCTCCACCATCTATTTTAAGTTGTTCACCAAACTATCAGACTGAAAATGTCTTGGAATGATCAGTTTTAATGAGGCTGTAATCTTGTTTGATGTTTTTGTCAATATAGCTGAGTAATTACACAAATCATGCTGCAGCAGCTGATGCTGCGTTGATGCTAATGTCAGCTCTTTAGCTCCAAATGCACTTGCCACAGTGCTTGTAAATGATGTTGCTTTAAGACTTTGTCTCTTTCTGTGGCATTTACAGAAAAGGCAGCACATAGTGATACAGTATAGGCCAACCAGAGGCATACAGATTGCAGAAGAATGTGCTGCAAAAGAAACTGTGTGGAATAACTGACGTGTTAACTGAATCTTTTAGAATTACTTTATTTACAATTTATCCTAAGTTTCACCACAGTTACCATGTGGGTGTGTGTGTGTTCTAAGAGCAAAATAAAGGTTTAAATCCTTTGCATTCATCAGTCCTACCCTGAGCGGCCAGTGGTGACATGTGCTGGTGTGAACGCCTGTGGATCTGATGTCTGTATGCATAGACAGCCAGCACCAACACCATGATGCATCCCATAATGCCCCCAGCGACTGGACCCACAGGGGCGCTCTTGATCATGTTCAAAGATGCCACCTCCTCATCTGCAGAAGAAAGGAGATAAAAAGGAGAGGCAGAAGGTTGTTGAAAGTATTTCAGATGGCTCAAGAAGAGACAGTACAACAAGCTAGTATCAAACAGCTCAGGCTCAGATCCCAACTCCCGCTGCGAAGCTGGGACACTTTCTACTTCATTTTTATTCTCTCATTGGTGTGAAATGTCACCAAAAAAATATCCAACTTCAGGCAGAGGGCCCATTTTCTTTTTGAAAATGCTGATAACAGAGAGAAAAATAACCTAGCAACAAGATGGTTATAGATAAAAAAAAGTTTCAGAAATATGATGAGATCACTTTTTTGCTGTCCCATGGATACAGAAATTCACTTCTTTTGTCACTGCTCGTTTTTCTTTACTCTCCTGGCTGACAAGAAGCACCACAGTGCATCTAGGAAAAATGTTGAATACTAGTAGAATGAATCTAAAGCACTGAAGTATAGCTATTGTGTCAAAGATATTGAAAATGTAAATATTTACAAAGGAAAGGATCTATCTGATTCGCTTCTTTGGGTGAAGAAACTCACCTAGAAGTCCTAGGCCATCTGCATAGGGACTCTTGGCACCCACGATGCCCCCAAAACACTCCTTCTGCAGGGCACAGTACGGCTTGTCGAGGTGAGTCTTACCATCACTGTCCACCATGCACCATTCGCAGTCCAAAACACCGAAACAGTCACTGCAACATGGCACAGAATACAGAGGTCAAAATGACATTCTCATAGAGCACAACTTATCTTTGCTTTATCAGTGAGAAACGAGTGACAAAATATTTCTGTCAGAATTGTAAATACTACTCAGGACAGAAAAGTACATCTTTTCTAAATTTGGTGTGTTTATTTTATAGAAATCTGTCTGGAACTGGGAACTGCATTGTTGATCTACATGGACAAAAGCATGTGATTTAAAACACTTGTGATTGCTTTAGCATTACAGTATATTCTGCACTACAACACGCAACATTATGTTGCCAGGATAAACCTGAGTTAAAATAATGAAACAGAAATCTGACTGGAACTGGGAACTGCATTTCTATTGTAAGTGAAATAATTTTTTAGGGACCTACAGTCAAAGAATTGAGACCTCGATTCACACATCTTATTTATCACCACTGGGTGGCAGTATGCTCTTGATGTGTATAAATATCAATGTCATGGTTGCACCTTCATGGTAAATGTATGTCTGCTGGTAAATGCCTCAGTAGGACTGTTTGCATACACTTAACACACGTGTTGCTCTGTTCGTTATGCTTGTTGCTACGTAGTAAACATGCACAGCTGAGTGTGTGTACCTGCTGGTGTATCTCTGGCTACAGCGGGTGTTGATACACTGGGGCAGGGTGTCATGCAAACTGGGATCAATCACATTCAGACTGACTGGCTCTTGATGCACCTCACAGCTGGGGTTCCTGCACAACACACACAAGGTGAAACTACAGACAGGTGCAGACACATTTGCTAAGTCAAAATACAAACGCAACATTCGACAGACAACATCCATCCAAACCTTAGCATGAAATATGATTACATTTGACAAAAGCATATACAGTAAAACTGACATAAAAATCTAAAATTAAAGAGTGGAGCACACAAAGTAGTGTCCTCAGCATGTCGATGCACGCAAAGCAGCTCCGAAGAGACAAACATCGATGCTGCCTGACACGGAAAACAGAGAGAAAACTGACAGTGAAAAATGGTAATTGCATGTCTTCCTGATATAAAGGAAGAATTGGCACTCGGAACATTGACACGCTGTCAAAGGCAGCTGATGGCTGATGAAAGGAGATGGGTGAAACAAGAGCGAGATGTGAGAAACACGGCAAATGATGGACAGATGCAGAGTCGCATAAACACTAAAGGAAAAGAGTGCGATAGACAGGGAAAGGTAGTGAGATAGTGGGAGTGAAGTAAAAGTGAGGAAACACCCACAAACGTTGACACAGGAAGCAGCAGCTAACAGCTCCCAAAACGTTGGAAAGGACAAACACATGCCCACAGTTCCAATCATGGTGACAGGAATATGAAAGGGACTTGCCAGCTTGAAAATACAGTATGTAGGTGCATTTTAAGACACCACAATTAAGTAGAAAGATTAAAGAAATTTGCTTTAGAAATATTTTTTCTGAAACTCAGTCATTAGTCCTCAATAGTACTGACAGAAAAGAACAAAAATTTTATATCAAAGAATTTGCACATGAATCAAAATTTAAAATGTTTTTACACTGGGGGTACAAGTAATCAAAAGTAATTTATGGCAAAATGTGATTCTGAATGAAAATGCTCCGATATTCACATTTAGCATGCCTCATCTTAGCATTCATAATCAATACCCTCAGTACAGAATTGAAGACAGTTAAATAAAAAGATTAACAGAACATGAATAGCAACTTTCTACTTTTTCTCACTGTTCATTGCATTTATTATGGAGGCGCTGTCTGTCTGGAGTGTGACTGAAAGCTCTCAGTGGAAAATACCCCGATACACAGAAAAGGAGCCCATTTAAACCTTGAGTCAAGAAGCTATTTGTGCCTTTCATTGAATATCAAATCCAAACGGTAAGAGCTCTGACTTTCCTGTTTCCTTTTAAATACAGCATATTTGAGAACTTTTGAGATCACAGAAACTAAAACTATAAGCCAAGGTTCTGACTTACACCTTGCTACATCACATTTTTAACAATCCACACAGCCTATGAAGAAGAATCAAGCATGATCTAAAAAGTAACCACCATGAAAAACAGTCCAAGCTCTTAAAAATATTCACACAGCGATGATCGAACGCCACCATGGAGGGGTGACGAGGAGGGTTTTCTCAACTAGCTCCTGAATATTGTAGCCGATCTCGTCTTCCTACAGCCTTCCTCCTGCTCACTGCTCTGCATTTATAGAGTGCTCCCTGATCCAAGTTGTCTGATGTCAGATTTTGTGCAAAATTTATCTCGTGTAATATTGTGTGTTCATATGCCTTTTTAAACAAAAATTTAAAAAAAAACAAACTTTTCTTTGCTGCCATTTGAACTTAGGTCTCACATCCTGTGGCTGAAAATCTAAGGACATATTGTTGCAGACATGCTCCACATGTACCTGTAGTATTGTACTGCTTTAGACATGTACTGACCTGTTCTCAGCATTGGTGAGGTTGCCTGTGCACTCGTTGACCTCGAGAGGGCACTCACACGGACACTCACACTCATTCTGCTCCATTCTGAACAAGAGGATCAGTTACAGTGCTTGTTAGAGAGAGACATTGTTGTCATAGCATTATTATGACGGATAACAATTATCTTAATATATTTCTGCTCAAAGCAACTACTCTGTCTATTAAAAAAACCCACTGTGTAGCACCTGAATTTCTGGAAACTTAGATTCCACAAGCACACATTTTTTTTTATTAGCTATTAGACTATAATGTGATTTTAAATAGTTATCTGCTCCTGCATCACACTATGAAAGTCTGAATCTTCCAAATCAATCTTTTCCTTCATCATTTTTAACAAGAGTGTCATCTTACATCTGCAAAGCACCAAGTGCCTCAGAGTGAAAAAGTAAAATCTCAGTGTGTTAAACGGTGTTCTGTTTTAGTAATGACCTGTGGCAGTTGAGACAGAGCCGGTCCACCGTGCTACAGGCGCAGAATGCCAGAGAATCACACGTCTCGTTGACAATACCAGCAAAGGCGTTGGTGCCAGGGATTCTGGTCAGGCGGTATTTGGAACAATGGCTACCATGGACCAGGTTGGTGAGATCTCCCTGAAAGAATAAAGTCGGGAGAAGTCAGAGTGAGCAGCTTATCAGATTCTGAAGGTCTCATGTACTTCATAAAGCTATATAAACCTAATTTATCAAATCTTTTAATCAGTGGATTTTAACATTTTAACTTCAATCTGATTAGAGATCTTCATATAAAATTAAACACTATGGGACATGAGCTGTGTAGAGAAACTTTGACTGGGTTTCTGATAGCAATATCAACCACCTCTTTATAATCTAATCATGGGCATGAAACAAAGACTAACTATCCAGTACAATTGCAACAATACACAATAAATGAGCATCTGCAGGTTGCAACACTGAGTATCACCACTAGATAGCAGCATCATACCACTAGATATTCACATATGGCTGTGTTTAAGTATGACAGTCTCAATCCGTCTCTTTTGAAATCCTTAATACATCCTATGTTTTTCTGACTTACCACTATGCTAGTGTTGAACTTGTAGAAGCGCTGCACTGTGCGGTCACTGAAGCTGTTGCAAAGGTTTTTCTTCACAAAGTTGGGGTGGTTCAGGATGTCATTGGCCACTAGAGGCTCCTGCCAACAAAAAGCCCGAATGACAAAGCAGGTTATTTAAAAATACAGATAGAGAAAGAGGAAGAAATATCTGAATAAAATTCTGCACAACATATTGCTTCTGAACGCTCTTAGTCGTTACTGAAGTGTATATTTACAATCTGATTGTTTAGGGATAAGAATGAGTCTGTTTGTATGGGATAATATTTTTTTTTCTAGTTTGCTACACAAAGTAATGAAAGTTCATTTGTGTCTATCAGAAAGTACTGAACATGTGCAATGTTAAAAGGCACGTTCAATGTGAGCTTTTCCCTTTGTGTCTGCGTTAAATTTATATTCATTGTTGTCTTTATATGTGGCTGTGATATGTACATTGTCTGTTAGCCTTTGGGTATTTTACCTTGTGTGTGATGTGTTGCTGCTCTGCAGGGGCATGACCTTTGGGGTCAATGAGAGTCGGGTGAGCGACCAGGTAGCCTCTGTCTTCCATTATAAAGCACCTACAATGTACACAAATAAATATGTCAATCAACTGAAATAATTAACATAAACTTTCATTAAGCATACCAGCACTCTATCACATACCACCATTTCTCAGATCCCTCATTTTTCTTAGTATTATACTCCGCATCATCTATCTGCATATTACAGCTCCATTCTGTTTCCCACCACTGCTTAACTATTTTGCCAAATACTGCTTCTCACTGTCCCAAAGCCCTTTTGGGCTAATCCTGTTTTACAAGGCCTCTGGACACCAACAGAGAGAGCATGAAGGAAGTGGAGAGAGAAAGGCTAGACAGACAGGGGAAGGAGTGGAGATTTTTAGAGAAGGGACTGAAAGGAAAAGGGATGAAGAAAACAAAAGACAGACATAAAAGCTGGAGAGAATGTGCAGGACAGAGGCAATGGCAACGCCACATCTCCAGCAGGAATGTCATGATAATCAGCTTATGTCTTCCTTTTTTTCCTTACTCGGTAAAACAGAAATGTATTAAAGAAATTCAACACGAAATGGAAAGAGGAAAGTGTAAAAGAAAAGGAGTGGACCGTCCTCTTCCTACCTGATCTTGTTGCCTTTGTCCTGGTTGCAGATGGGCAACAAGTCCAACAGGACCTTATAGAAGTAGCGAAGTGTGAAGTCAATACCCATCACTGCAACAGCATATCCAGGGGCCATCTGAGAGCTGCAGACAGAGTACAAGATGCATGGAGAAAACGCATCAAGGGGATTGAAAATCTGAGAAATGTAAAAGTTTAGAGTCAAACTGTAGTGTGATTGTGAAGTAAGGTGTGCGCTGACTACTTATAAAGTCATTATACTGTATAGTTATTCCACAAGTAACCCTACTTTTCTACAGAACTTTAGGAAAAGCATAAATGTTTGGAGATGAAAAATCCCAATTAAACACAGAAAATGCCACACAGACAAGCATCTGCAGGTTCTCTTGAAATCTGTTTACTACAGACTCTTATGCTGTTATGCTCACTGAGCGAGTGTACAACAGCGCCTTAATCTTGACTTATCAAACACACTGATACTGAGTGTTTGTGTATATACTGAACTCTTGCATGCACCGTGGTAAACAGCTCATATTGTACTGCTGAGAGCAGAGCTGTGGCCATCGTGGTGAGTTGTACTTCAAGTTCACTGGACTAGAAACAAATACTTGCAGCCTTCCAAGCACAGACGTCTGTGTAGAAAATATTTTGCAATCGCTTCTATGGTAAGTGGGCCAAAGGACAGGGTGTAACACTAAAATTTGTAATTTGGCTTTTCCTCCTGCACAAAACCAGGAGTTGGTAGCAGACACTAACTTGCTCGAGGGCACTTTGGAAGAGCAGATACTTGAAGATAATTGTGACTGAACCCAGACCATTTGGTTGAAGGATATCATGTCACTGACTAAACAGCCCCGAAGCAAAAATGGTCAATGGTCTCCTTTAGTTTCCCTCAAATTATTTCCTGTCTTCAGAGATGGTGCAGTCTGGCTGAAATGACTTCTGGGCTGAGAGCCTGGCTGCCTGCAATGATGTCTTGGCTCATAACAACAGTGAATCTGTTAAGCAGTATCTAATAAGAAAAGCTGATAATTTTATTGCCAAGGTGTAAAGATTCACACAAATTTGTCAGTCATTAAATGCTTACTGCAAGTGAGCAATTCAATGAAACCGATACACGAGGAAACAGACTCGTGTTTTGCTCCGGTACAGTAAAATATGATCACATTCACTGACGTACAAGTATTCCCAGCACTCTTACCTGGAGGCGTGGATGGTGTGGCTGATGGTGACAACATAGCCTGCCCCGCCCACATCCAGGTATGGACCCGTGAAGGTGATGAGGCCGGGGTTAGCCACAGCATGCTGGTACCTACACAGCAAGGAACAGCCAGAGAGTTAGAAAATGAAACTGGGACCATCTTAGGCTACATCTGCATTAAGTTGTCTACATTTGGAAACACTGTTTTTATGTGAAGGGTTAGGGTTAGCAGGGTTAGGGTTAGCCTAACACCTGACAAACATAACAAAATCCAAACACGTAAAGGCTAGTGACCACAGCTCTTTGGCTATATTGGCATTTAAAACTTGCAACATCTCCACTTGACTTGCATACACTCAACTGCTGTTGTGTTTCCCAATCAGTATGCTGCCTCTTACCCTAACTGAACCAGGGAACAACAGTCTTTTGAGGGGGAAACACTGTCTCAAAGGGGTAACACAGTTCAACACAAGATCTCTTCCAGTATTCTAAGATTTACACACAAACTTTGCTTCACCAGCCTAATGTGGATGTACCCACATTATTTCCTGCTAAGTTATATCATAAATCTTACTTTAAAAGTTTCAGTAGCCAACTGATTACTATTCCACACTCTACTGAGAGAGTCTTACCTGGATTGAACTCAATAAAGACACACATTTTCTCTTTAACTCCCACTTACCCAAAACTATCTCAGACTTCCTTTTTCTCCCCCAAAACACACATGTACACACACGCCTTCACTCCTTTCTCTCCCTCTTCACACCCTCCAAAGTAAGCCTCACCATTGTCTGCGGGTCGGGTCGAAGGCTTTGTCCATCAGTGATCCTGGGTAAATCCGGAGCACCCCACTGGGCGTTGCTATGTAACGGCGCACAATGTAGCAGTTGAGGCTACTCATTTCCATTAGTGTCATCCACTCATCCGTGACATGACTGGTTGCCATAACCTCGTTCCTGACAGAGGACTGCAGAGGGGAGAGGATGGAGGGAGAGAAACGAGAGAGGAGGTGGACAGAGAGGGAGGAAAGAAGAGGAGAAAGTGACAGTGACAGAAGTGGGAGTAAGCAAAGAGAGGAGGAAAATGTTGAGGGAGGAGTCGCCAAGTTTAATCTGGAGTTGGCTTGAAAGCAAGTTGGATCAAATTTTTTTTGCTTGCAGCCAGCCCACAAACAAAGTAGAAAAACATGAATTGTTTTACATGAAAAAGGTTTAACAGTACTCTTCTATCCTGCACCGAAAATGGAAATCCTATAATTCTATTCCTGCTAAAGAGAACGTAAAGTGTGACCGAGAAATCAAAAACTTTTTTTTAAAAACCCGCATTTAGATATTGTGACTTGATTAGCCTGAAAGCTCTCCAACATCACATCCCTGAACCATTTTCAGACACGCATCTAAGTTTGAAAGGGGTGATGAGGTCACTGGAGGGGGTCTTTAAGACTAGCCTGGGAATCAGCGCTGAGACTGGGGTTTGGAGTTCAAACTCTAACTCCCCCCAGGACAGGAATGCACACAGAATGCCAGAACCCATGTGGGGGTTTGTCCCCTTCTTAAAGATGCAGAACATCATTTGAATTCTGCTGAATTTCCGTTGTAATGTAAGGAGCTTGCAAAGCTTGACATGTGTGCCAGATGTTGGAATAAAGAACACCTAAAAAGAACTTCCAAGAACTTGGATGTTCAAAAATCCATTAAGCTACCAAGGATATGGGAAAGTGACGCATTGACTGTGTTTTTATTTATTTGAGCAACAATATTTGTTAACACTTTAAATTCTTTCTGTCATGTAAACAAGATTCAGGCTAATCTTTGCCGTGAGTTGCTTGAGTGTTTCCAGGCTTTTATGCTTGTGTACCTTGAGGCCTGGGTTGGCTATGAGCCTGGTGTTATCACTCAGGTAGGCAGTGTAATGTTCCACCATACGCTTTGTTTCTGGCTGACTGAGGTGCTCATAGGGAGAAGAGAAACTACCAGCTGCCAACATCACGGTGGGGGACTCTGGGAAGGAGACAGAAGAGGGAAAGAGGGACAGTCAGAGTTGCTAATCAATGTTTTGGAGCCGACTATGGATAAAAACACGGCTACTTCTTCATGGCATCATATATTAGTCCATGTCTGTAGATTGTGGCACTTTTCCTACCGACAGTGGCGAGTTGTTTGAAGTGCAGGCAGGAGCTGGGCTGGCCCAGCAGGTCTAGACGGTGGTACAGCAGCTTGGAGCTGGGTGCTGTGTTCAGGTTCTTCAGCTGCTTCACTGGGATCTCTGGCTGCACGTAAACAATGCACAGGATGAAAGATGTGTCTTGAACCTGGAAGACAAGCAAAAGAGAAAAGGAATATTAATTTATATTTTACATTAAAGGATACGTGTGATGATATTCAATAGTTTTGTTATTCTCAATAAATCTGATTAAAACACCAAAATCAGCTAAATCTCTTGACATTTCGGAACGTCTCATATCTATGGCTCTCAGCCCAAAACTTCTTCATTCTTCTGATGATTTAAATGATTATGGCTCCCAAATGCATGGTCTTGTTCTTCAAGAAGAATTTCCTTAAACTGCTGAGTGTTGTGGTTTTTAGAAACTGCTGTTCAAACAGAGGTAAAGAGCGTGTTTGTTGGGGAATATTTTTAGCTGCGGTGCTAGTGATGAAGTGGAATCTAAGTCACAAATCATGGGCCAGAGTCTAAGACTTGACCGTGTTCAAATGTTAAAGATCTTCAAAAAAAAAAAAAAATAAATCACCAAGAGAAGTCAGCATTCAAGGGCAGCAGGATTTTTTTTGTCAACATAAATCCAGGAGTAGTTCTTAGCAGTGATTAACACCCCAAGAAAACCAGAGATACTGAGCTGGTCACTGTCTTTTATGCTGTGAGAGTTGGTCATTCTTCCACATTTACAGGGCGTATGATAGGAGTGACAGTTTTGACACCATTACACTTTTCTAAATCTATTGGTCAGATTATGACGTCAGGTTATCATATTTCACCCCTGATCACTCCCTACAGAAAACATGCGCATTGGGTTATCATTAGGTCATGTTTTACGGAGAACTTGCCCAGACACGTTTAGATTTTGCCCTATTACCTTGAGACAGATTTCATGCATATTATACCTTTATGTATTATGTTTCTGATACTCCTCTTTTAAAAGTTATATTGCTTTAAGTTGACACCATTATGTTTTGAGTAAACCACATATAATTTGCTAAAAGGCATGTATTTTCACACCAAAGTTGCAGGTTATACTTTGTGATCTTCCAGCTATACACGTGTGTGTGTGTCCTCCACAGACACACACCATACCATCAAAACATCAGTGATTACTAGAATATTCATCATTATGTATTTTATACATATGTTTTAATTCTGGTTTTCAGTCTAATAGCATTTGACATAATTATATTTTCTTTTACTTTTAGCACATCGTACCCAAAAAATATTACACCACACTATTGGGACTTATTTAGAATAAACTAGAGTGTTCAGTGCTATTGAAATGAAGATATAGGTTACCTAGTGCAATAATTTGCAACGTGTGCTCACTGATGTCTTTTTAAAAGTATTTGGTCAACAATGGAGCAGAGCGACACAGAGGAATAACCTGTACTAGGATTTGGCTGCTAATACTTAGAGGGATCAATTCATTGCTGGTTTTAATCTTTCTATAGGATTAGCAGACTAAAAAAAGTAGAATATCAGCAGCTTTATTATCCAGCATCAACATGGGAATACTATAGAACGCACAGAGGGTAAGTGGGGGTTACCTTCTGTATATTTCTTGGCAGGTGATCCCTTTAGTCTAACGTACGACAGAATTCCCTTTTTGTGGTGAGCTTATCAGCAAAACACAATGTGTTGACTTAGTTTGTAGACTCCACTCCAAAAGCATCCAAATTAATAGCCATGAGATTCTGAGAATCTGACACCACCCATCTCTAATGGTTCTCTATTTCAATGTTTACTGTCAGCCATCACTGCCTGTGTTTTATGGGCCTCAGGCAGAGATAAATGTGCTCGGTTTAACAACTGCTTTCACCACACCAGTTCTAAATTAACCCTGCAGGGCCAGTGGTTAGTTCACTTAGTTGATAAATCATGCAAACTGCAAAACACATAAATAGTTTGCAGAAAGATCTACAAAGTTCTGATAACTCATGAGGACAAAATGCCTTAGCATCATATTTTTAAGGTATATTTGTTTTAATTCTGATAATAAACACAAATGTTAATAGAAGATATACTCTTAAAGGGGCCTCCTGGACATTACTTGTCCAACAAAGGACAGAATGAAGTGGAAACTCGATTGTTGCTTTCTAGGTCATTTACCCCTTTTCTGGCTCTGTAAAGCTCATTCAAAAAAAAAAAAAAAACAGCTGCCAAACTCATGGCAAAGGTGACGTGTTTGAACTCTCGTGCCTGTGCGGGGAAAAAAAAACTAAATGTCAAAAGCTTTTAAAAAAAAGGCCAAAATGAAATGCCTAAATTAAGTGTGATATTTCTGCTCCTGCCAAAAATTCTAAATGTCAGAAAGCAAAAAGACTCGTGATGTTATTGCTGTGCTGTTGCCATTTGCTCCTAAAACATGACACTTCTGGGTCTGAGAGGAAAAGCAGATTCGAGGGATAGACAGTTTTTCTGGGTGTGGAAGCACTTGGTTTTTATTACATCAACTAATTTAAGGTGGTGGGGGTTTGGTGGGGACGTAAAGACAGAGAGGAAGCATAAATCTCTGAACTGCTTTTAGACACCGGTACAGTAATGATAAAGAGCTTTAGACAGAGAGCGAGGAGATGGAAAGAAAGTAAATGAATCGTTTTTGTTCCACCACAATAATGGCTCAATGGACCAGAGCCAACGAGTGACTGCAAGCACTTGTTCTGCCTCAGAGGTACGATCCTTTTGCTTATACTTACTCTGGGATGCTGGCACTGAAATAAAAGTGAAGTATTCCCTGGCAACAAATTATTGAATCTTCTTGCATCATTTATTTGACTCCGTATTAGAAAAGGATTTTTTTTCTCTTTGGAATAAGTGAAAGATGTTGTGTGTACTATACAAGGACTTCTAAATAGCATTTAGGTGTATGAAAGTCTATAGGGACACCCACCAGTTTCCAGGCATAGCTGACATTATATGCATCTTTGCTGTTGTCCCTGAGTCGGTTGGTATGCCATGACAGAGAGGAGTTCACTGGCACAGCGATGACTTGGCTGCCCAAAGGGAGGCTGCAAAAAAAAAAATGCACACAAAATCTATGTATCCATAGCTGGAGGAATTCTGGTTTTAGATTATTTCTCAAGCCAATTCTAAACTTTAAAACTGCTTCTGATTTCACCTAGCTGTTATTAATCTTTTCCTCACCTGAGGATGTTCTGTCGGACAGCAGGGAATCCTGGGATGTTCTCATAGTGGATGATATCTGTGTGCAGGGGAGGCTCTGTCATGAGGTAGGGCCGTGTTAGGGAAGGATGCATCAGGGTGTAACCTGGAAAAATCAAACAACCAGTTGTAACATCGTGCATATTTTGGGCTTGTGTTGAAACAGAAAAAACAACAGACACAAAACTATTTTTAAAAAACAGCTGCATACATGATTAGAACAGCAACTGCTGTGTATTTGGTGGTTACTGTCGAACAAGGTGCTATCAAAGCGTAGTCACACTGCACAATTACTCATACTACTGTTACTTTTTAAAGCATGATTCGATAGCCAAAATGAACAATTCTCATTTTAATGCTGCTCCCCATTCATCGAGTAGAAGAACAGGACCATCAAAATGTTCTACAGAAGCCCAGTGGCACACAGTTTTCTCCAGTAGCGCTGTGATAAACAACACTCTTAACAGCTGCCGTAATCATTTTGGAAGAACCAAAAAGCCCCCAAGATTCTAGTCTGAAAGCTCATCTGTTTTAAAGGGAGTAAACAAACAAAACCGTGTTTTTTTGGTAATAATTTACAATCTATATTTACTAAAATAAATAAACAAAGAGAGTGTGCACAAAAGATGTATAAAAGTAGCTGCAGAAAACAGCATGTGTGGTGTTTCAGACTCCATCTGCTGCGTTATCCAAGCTTTTTCTTATCTTATTCACAACAGTAAACTACAGTACACATCATACACACATCTGGACATAAAACGCAGTTCAGGCGGAGGTTTGCTTAATTCTGATCAACACACACAGCTTAAAAAAGTCAAAATGAGATAAAGTAAATGTTCCTCATGCAAGCATATAAAAAAATACACTTGTCTGTTTGTGACTCTTCAGTCTGGAAGCATTTTGTTCGCTGCATATTTACTTAATTGTATTTACCTTAAACTCCAGTTGGCAGCAGACGATTTGAATGCCTCCTAATAGCTTTAATTGGAGTAATTTGTCAATGTTTATGGAGTTGCAGCACTAATAAGCATGGTGCAGTAATAAGCCATAATTTGGTGGCATACTTATTACAATAACAAACATTTTAGAGGAAAGAAAGAGTCACTTAAAGGCACAGCAAAGGAGCAGAACTCACACAGCTGAATAAATTAACTGGCTATAATTAGCTTTATTAGTGAAAAATTCTACATTAATTCCAACCTTCCAGGTGAGTTGAGTAAATGTTATTTACTCTGCACGTTTTATGACTTTGCTCCCATTTACTTCACCCCACCTCTCTCCTCCCATCTTTAATTCTTACTGTCAGTGCTTAAAGTCTTCTACCCATCCTTTACTTGTCCCTCTTCTAAGCTCCTCAGAAAGTTTTCCTACTTTCTCTTCACCTGTTAAAAAATCCCCTCAACTCCATCCCTCTGATTAACATAACACTATCTTCGAGGTCCGAAACCAAACACGAATTATGTCAGTTTATTGTTGCTCCTGTTACCTGTCAACACAGATCGATAAACCTGCCCCCGTGTTTTCTACTATATTCTTTTAAATTTTAAGTCAAAAGTATAAATTTACACTTGATGTTTTGTTAAAAAAAAAAATAAAAAAACTACATTTTAGACTTTTACTGTACTTGGAAAAGGCTGCATTTTTAAAACCGTGTAAAGTAAAAGATCTGCAAGCAACTCAAAACTTTTTTTTTCTCAACATTCTTGACATTCCGACTCCTGACATTTCTCAAATTCACCTCTGTGTGGGCAGCAATGGATGTAGTGCACTTTCAGAAATAAAGAGCAAGAACTGAAAGTGAATTCTGGACCAAGAGCTAAGCGACAACTAAGTCTAAAATTGCCACTACTACATTTATAAAGTAAAATTTTACAGGGAGTGCTAAAAACATAAGCGAAAATCTATGTAAACGCAATAAAAAGTCTGTCTGTACTTCGATAATTTTTATTTTGTTTTCACATTTTTCACTCGGTATTGCTCAGTATGAGTGAAGGCTACCGATCTGTAGTTGTAGTGCCATCTAGCAGAATCCTGCCCATTAATGTCACTTCTCTCCAGGCCCACAGTGCACAACCTACCTGTTGTGCTGTTCCAGTAGTTGAGTCAAGACCCCCTTAGCTGAGGCCAAGACAAACCAAGACCGGACACGAGCGCTAACTGCCCTGCACTGAGGCAATGCGCTGAGGCATGGCTCAGCTCAGGCTGCAATGCCAAAGAAATGCCACCGCTACCTACACCATGTCAATTAAGTCTAATAAGGGATAATGGCTGTGGAGGAAGTTGAAACAGACAAAATAAAGTGTAATTCTATTTGTATGTGAAACAAAAACACCAAAATGTGCTCAGAGTGCTTCTCAAAGGCTGTAACTAATAAAGATTGATACCCTGAATAGGTGCAGAAATGTTTTGTCGGCCGCTAGAGTCTGAGACACTGCAGGAGTGTTCCTGTTTGATGATTGCTGAGTTACTAGCCTAGAAATCTAAGCCACGGGCCAAGTGTGGCTTTGATTTGTTCTGCTGTGTTTTGCATAACCTGGCTGTACTGTTACGACTGCACATGAGACAGCTTTAAAGCCTCATTTGAAAAACACATCTACAAACACAACTGCTAATACTGCTGCCCACAACTTGTAAAAACTGAAGTACCAGATAATCCTGCTTCTTATGCGTTCAAGTGGAAGAGTCGGGTGCTTAAGAAAACGTCTGCACAGAGGCGACTGCTACCTGTGTCTGTGACTGACCTTTGTTGTCAATAAGGAAGGTGTATGAAGCCAGAGAGTCCTGATAGTAGGTGACGTCCTCCAAGATGTAGGCCAAGTTCACATCCACGCCGACCACGCCCAGGAGAAGGTTGCCAAAATAACACGGCCGGCTCACAGTCATAATAAACCCTGGAGAAAGAAGAACAAGCATCTAAGTGAGGTTGTTGCAACATTTTAGGTTAGTCTGATACATTGATCATCATCAACAAAAATCAGCTTAGTTTTGTATCCTTCCTCTCATACAGCTTAATTAGACTCGTTGACAGCTGCGGCTCACATTAAGTGCTCAAGTGGCAAAAAAGGGGGTGCTTTTATTGTGAAACAGTCACAACGCTTAGCGCTGACTACAATAATCAAAAATGTGCCTTCAAAACATGACAATAAATAATTTTCCACACTTTTTGACGCTAAATCAGTATTAAGTATTGCCACAGTGAGTTGTTGACTACTTCAGGCTGTTGCTGACTCTTTTGAACAAGGGAACCAATGCTACCTGTGCAGCACTAATTCATGTGAGGGGTTATACATGTGATAAACGTGTGTAACATGAATAATCAAAGGAATTTCAACAAAGCTTTGCGTTGGAGTTTGTGTCCTTCTAAATTATGGCAACAAGATTTTCATTTTTATTGCACATTTCCCTTACTAATAATTACTCCGCCAAGGAAAGCAGCGAAATTATGTGGCAATTGGCGTTGGTTTGTCTGTCTGTTTGTCCGTCTGTTACCAATGTTACTCAAAAACATAATAACGCATTTGTATGAAATTTTCAGGGAAGGTCAGAAATGACACAAAGATCAACTGATTACATTTTGAAAGCAATGCAGCTTATAGTCTGGATCCACGGGTTTGTTAAAGATTTTTTTTATCAATGAGAGATAGCGGCACTGCATCATTGTAACTTTGACAACAACTGAACACTATGTCAGCTGCCTGTTGACGATCACATGATTGCGATCCTAATACAAATTGAGCCCTGCGGACTTATGGAGACTTATCCATCAAAAGTTATACAAGGAACAACTGATTAAATTGTGGGGGTGTTTCCGAGTCCCATCAATTCCCGCCTCCCGCTACATATTTAGGTCATGCGATTCAGTATCTGTACATAACGTACACATGCATAACACACACCTGTGGTCAGCACAAGGTCATTTTGTTTGTGGGTACATAATTAATGGCCACATTCTATGTTGCCCTAATTTCTGATTATCAATTACTAATAAACAAATGCTGCATTTCTACAAAAAATGCTGTATTTCTGACAATGCCATATGGGGGAATGCACAGCCTTGGCAGAGTACTGCGCTCTCTGAGTGCTTTTCTAATTGCTACTTATATCAGCTATGAAAAAACAAACAAAACAAACAAATCAGTCGACCCCTAAATTCCATCATAAAATTACAGCATTTACTGGTACAACTAGTAACCACATATGCTGTTAATTTATGAAAATTGTGACTCAAATATTAACATTTACAACTTACTTAGATTTCAGCAGAGTATTATTTTACCTCCAGTTGTTTATTACTACAGAAGTGCATTTGTAAAAAATAAATAATCATTTGAAGTTGCTCTGAATTACTAAAATGGTGCTGATTTGATATCTGTTTAGACCGGAGCTTGTTTTAGGTCTACTCACCATCTCCCATGGGGTCAGCGTAGGGCAGGCTGAAGCGGGCCAGGTCTATCATACGGTTGGGCAGGTTGATGTAAAAGCGTCCCACTGTTGTCTCCAGGTTGCTCAGTTGGTTCAGCACCATCATGCTACCCTTCACCACCGGCATCATGGAAACTCCTGCTGATCCAGACGAGGACGCCACCGAGGATCGATCTCGGTCGGACATTCGGTCGACGCCGTACTTCACTGAATTCTGCTCTGCAAGGTCCCTCAGGAAGGCCAGCTCCTTCAGGCCTGTAACTCCCTCTACACAAAGAGGGAGAAGTTTGGATAGTGAGTTAAAGGCAAGAAACGGAGAGTCGATGACGAACTTTGTTTGACTTATTAAAACCTGGATATTAAGTATAAATTCATAACTGATGGCATGCCTACAGGTTTATTGAACGGAGTGACTGTGCAAATAAAAAGAGGAGGGAGTGGTCGAAAGTGAGCTAAAATGAGTAAACAACTTTTCACATCAGAGCACATGACTCAACCCAAGGTTTTCTCTTCCCTCTAGCTGGAAAAAAACAATTCTTTGAAGGAGCTGGAAGATAGAATCCCACTCATGCCACCAGAGGCTGAATTCAAAGCATTTCTTTCGACGACAATTTTATTTTTAGAACAATTAACCTGGTGCAGTTCACACGGTCGAGCAGCAAAGCACTTGCATTAAACTGGATCATTGTAAATGCTGCCATATGAATTTCCTAAACTGATTTGGCAACCACAGCCGAGATATTTCATACATGCAGGCCCTGACTTGTGATCCTGCGTCACCATCTCTGTAAGCTTTTTCTGCCAAAGCCAGCTGTCATCTGTGAAGCTCAGAGACCATGACACAAATAAATCCCTCATCACTTTAAAGAAAACATAAAACTGAGACGCTAATGCACACTTCAGACTTTATCTTTCCAAGCCTCATAAGGTCATTTAGAGGAGGATGGGTAACTGTGGCTGGCCCCCACAGCTGTCACCTGGAACATTTGGCATCCCACGTTCTATTGGGAGGGATAGAGCAGAATGTCTGCCAGTACCCAATCATTGACTGGATTACAGCAGAATCCCTTTCTAATGCCAAGGCTCTGCTCTTTTGATCACCACGCTGAGCCATAGACGGAGGCAATGTCGCCATGGGTGGCAGTGTCAAATGAACACAAAGTGGAAATTTTGCTGACAGCACAGGTATCTGCTCACTTTTATTCATGAGAGAAGCAACTCTGGTGTTCTTACTGTAATGAGAATCGATGATCCTGACATGCCAAATATTAGAATTTTTTGAGGAAATGAATGTGTTAAAAGTAATACTCATGTCTGCAGTCAGGGTTTCTGTTTAAATAAGAACACAGTGTGTACAATGGAGGTCTAGCAAAGACGTTGAATACATTTCTGTCATCACAAAACAAATATGATGTTTGAAATGTTTTGGTGTGAAATTTTTGACAAATTTTCACAACTTGCATTGTTTACATTGCAAACAATCATCTCCTCCACCTTTTCTTTGCAGCTAAATCATACGGTGTGTACAGAACTAATTGCTGTTTTTGCCTAAATTGTTTAATTATAACTCTTACTGTACTTTTAAGAACCTTTTTTTTTTTTTTTTTTAACATGAAAGCTCTATTCTTCTCCACCACATCAGCGGAATATGTATGTGCACAATACATCCACACTGGTAAAAGAACTGGGTACCTTTGAACTGAATTTAGAAGAAATTATTTCTAATTCAATTGAATACCTTGAAGTGCCTACAGAGAATGGGCCTACAGTCAGATCAAAGCTCTCAAATATCAAATTGTGCAGAGAAAATTAGTTGATTAGTTGAGAGAATTCATTTATCCATGGAAAAAGGCACATTACTGGTTCCAGCTTCTACAATGTGAATCCTTTTCTCTGTTTTATATGATTGTGAACTGAATATTTTCATGTTTTTGACTCTTGTCTAACTAAACAAAGCAGAAGAAAAAAATGCGGAAATGCATAAAATGCGATTGGCATTTTAAAAATATTTTTTGAACGTTAAAAACTTATAGACTAAGACAGAAAGGTTCATATAATAAGGCCTCAGAAACTGATAAGACAAAATGTAGAATAAAAGCTTAAAATCTTCTGGCTGACGAGACGCATTTTGATTGGGGTAACATGAACTGTTTTGGTAAAGGAGGGAGACATCGCAAACATGCACACACACACACACACACACACACACACACACACACAACTGTGCGTTGTACTGCCAAGAGACTGCTGATCTCCTTGAACAATCAGCCCTTCACATTTGGCAGAGGATGCAGGGAGTAAGACTCCCTCACCCACAGTGAGCCTTTCAGCTGTGTGCAACAGCATCAGCAACAAAACAAATGTTTTTTTGAATATGCAATGCTAATAAACTCAGAGGATGATAGATTTCTGCATCCTTTTCATCATCTCTCTTTAAAGAGCCAAGGTCTTCTGTCAGTCACACAGAGTGAGCAGCACACCCTTTGAAGTCTCACTCTCTCCTCTCTTAGATGTACCTCATTTCCATTCTGCGATGCAAAAATGATTTGTATTAATGGTGGACTAATGCATGCGCAGCAGAGGTGAGTGTATTTGTGTGTGTTGCAGAAGAGGCGGGAAATAGAGGATGCAGATGGATGGACAAGGACAATAAGAGAGAAAAAGGAAGCATACACACCACAGACCAATGCACAGACACACAGAAAACAAAAAGCCTTTGAGGTTTCAGAGCACCTCTCCAACCTTCGGTCTTCTCTTGAGCACACTGTACCCAAGAATAGAGAATATCTAACATTAGGCTATCAAACACACAGAAACAGCTCCAGGTAGAGTTAAAAAGGAATGAAGCACTAGACAGAGAAATGTTCAGTAAATTTATGGACAAAACTGATCCATGTGGGGGATTTATTCCCAAAATCACTTTTCAGCTGGATTGTACTCCTATCAAAGTACACTACAGTTCACAAGTTTGGGGTCACCCAGACAATTTCATGTTTTCCATGAAAACTCACACTTTTATTCATGTGCTAATGTTATTGCACAAGGGTTTTCTAATCATCAATTAGCCTTTCAACACCATTAACTAACACAATGTAGCATTAGAACACAGGAGTGATGGTTGCTGGAAATGTTCCTCTGTACCCCTATGGAGATATTCCATTAAAAATCAGCATCAATTACCACATTAATAATGTCTAGACTGTATTTCTAATTTATTTATGTTATATTCATTGAAAAAAACTGCTTTTCTTTCAAATATAGACATTTCTAAGTGACCCCAAACTTTTGAACAGTATCGTATATTCAAATAAAATAAAACAAATGATGCAATACTATCTGCTGTAATGTTAAAGACAAAAGGCCACAACACTTCTCCTAGTTTCTATCACACCGCAGACACATGGAAAGGTGAAAACTGCATTTTCAAAAGCAATACAAAACTGCTTCATCTTAATTTTCCTTTTGAACTTTTAAATGCCCAGACATTATTGCACCCTTTTCCAAGCTGTTCTCATTGCAAGAGAAAATACAAATTGTGTTGAATATTGACTTGCAGCAGAAAACAGGACAATGTTTGAATGCATGGACATAAAATGTGAATGGCCTACCATTCATGAGAGCGTAGGTGAGGATCATGACTGAGTTGTTGAGGTGTCGGTTCTCCTCCCTGACCACACTCAGCGTGGCTCTCTTCTCCTGCTCCGAAGACTCTCGAGACGTGATACCGGATGACAGGTAGATGATCACCATGTCTGTGGCTGATAAAAGGACAGGAACACACATGGCACATGGCAGTTAAAGGGATGGTTTGTCTTCTTTGAAGTCAGGTTGTATGGAGGTACTTATTCAATAGCCAATGCATTATGTACAGTAGATGGCAATTGACACGCCAGGAGGACCAGAACAGAAGCCAAGCGATGAACTGCTGTAGACACTGTCAACAGCAAAACTTGTTTTACTCACCCAACGAAAATCAGTGTGACTTTAACTATACGCTACATTTAGATCGCTCCCACTGCTTCACCTCACGGTCAGACAGCCCTTTCCGATGGAGAGCTGAAGCAGTTCTATCGCATGTTTCAAAGCCAGCAGACTCCACTGACAAAAATAGTCATTTTTCCACACAGAACAGCCACTGTGTCAATTTGTTGCTTTAACACCAAAGTCACACAAAAACAAAGTAACCAATCAGTGGTAGACCAGCAGCTCCTGTGTTCTGCAATGCAAAATTACAGTTTTTATCAATGGAGTCTGGCAGTTGTGGGAGAGCAAGATAAAGCAGTGAAGTATTCTAAATGTAGCATGCATTTAAATGGAGACCTTAGCTAGGGGGCTTTTATAGGCAGCAAAAATATTTTTTCTGCTGACCCTGTCCACAGAAGTTCACTGCGTAGCTACTGTGCTGGTCCTCCAGGCTGCTTCTACAAACTGGCAAGGTGCCATATAGTGTATGCAGCACACCAACTATGGATACCACCTCATATAAGCCAAACAATCACAGAACTGACTGCAACTAATATCTTTTAAAGCCAACAGAACCGCAAAAGACAAAACACACATGCAGCTTGGCATTCCTGACATGCAGCGCCCACCCAATTCTACAATGCTGTCTTCTTTACTGTGTCTTACTCATGCTCTGTTTGCTGATGCTGCTGGTGTTTCGCAGCAGCTGGAAGGCCTTCTGGAAGCCTGCAGCATGCTGTGTGGCTCCATCAGAGGCCTTGATGTTGGAGATAAAGGTGCTCATCTTCCTCTTGGTCTCGCTGGTGGCCGGAGACAGCAGACTCTTATAGCATTGGTCTAGAGAGCAGGAGCGAACTGTCTCTGCCACAGACAAAATGGAGATCTGCAGAGGAGAAATAGTGAAATTGAAACACAGCTGTTAGAAGAACACCGACGACACTAAAAGTTAGTGCACTTCTTTATTTCATAAAGTCCTTCAGATTGTGTAATGGGTTATAAAATTAGAGAGTTCTGACTATGCATAGTTCTTATGTTCCCTTTCACAAACCTTGTCATGTTCATCTATGGCATTAAGAATGACCAGTGCAGAGTCCCTGGCGATCTGAAGCTGTGTGTCAGTCACAGACGCTCCGTGGTCAACCATCACCACGATGTGTTTTGACTGCGGACGCACTGCAGCGACGTACACAGGCCTGCAACAATACACACACAGATGCACATACATGGGCAGGAAAGAGCCTTGACTAGACAGAAATAGATCCCAAACACATCTTCTAGCAGCAGTTGTACAGTTTTGGAGCAGGTTCAACACATTTTCCATTTCACATCACCACTGTAGAGTTAAAAATCTAAAGCCATGTGTGCAAAACTTCCTACAATTGTTTCAGAAATCCTCAAACTTCAAAAGGATTTTACAATTCTATTAATGCTGATGTGGTTTTTGAGTTATGCAATATGGTTATTAGGTTTACTGGTGGAAACCCCAAACTGCAGCAACATCACTGCAGCACTGTCATCAACTTTCTAGAAACGAAAACAGCAAATTTTTTAAAAACTATCTTTTTTCAGGTAAAAGGGCAACTAAGAACCCAGTTGTTCTTCACAGGAATGACATTGGGTTACTGATCACACCGTCAGTATTATAAAGATGTGGATATAGGAGCAATTTATTGTTTTTTAACCACCTAAATGTTGCATGAGAAGAGCCTGCAGTGTTGTGATGAATGCAGATTTATTGGCTCAATGCAGGTATTTGTCGTGGCAGCTTTTCAGATTTTTGTCACTGAGTTGCAAACCACTAATGTCTCTTCTTTTCTAATGACACACTAGAGGGTCTAAATCTATTATTTTAAAGTAATTCTAGAAATAAAAAATAGAACGAATGAAGCACTTTGTTTAGTCTTACCATACTGCCAGGATTTGGTGAAGATTATCATTTGAGACATGTGTCACTGTATGTGCTAAGTCTGTGGGCTACAGAGTGTAGGGGGGTCAGAGCCTCTGTGTGTGTGGTCTACTGGACAAGGAGACACTAACAGAGGGAGAAGAAGGACTCACAAAGCCTCATTCACGCTTGAAGCAAGCCAGGCAACGTCATTTCTACCATGGCTGTACGCCAGCTCACTGACTTGAACAGCAAGAAGAAAAAAAATCCTTAAGACGTGATAAAAAAAAAAAAAAAAAAAAAAAAGAAAGTGCCGATGCAAAATGCACAAGGGCGCAAGAGAGAGATGTCTTTCAGCCGTGGCCACAAAAAAACCAACAACACTGGAGGTGTGAAATTCCAACGGGCTTTAGTGGTACAAAGCCACATTCCTGCCAAGGGCATGTGTGGTCAGGGTGTATGAGGGCAGCATGCCATCAACATGCCCTCTGGGCCACCCCACAGCAACTGGCAGAGAGGGAGGAAGATGAAGGCAGGAACAAGTCGTTGTGGCCTAAACCTCGGCCGGTGTGTTCCAGTGGTCCCATTTGAAGCAGTATGTGCACCATGCAGAGTGACAGCAGGTCCTTGTAGCTTTGGTGGTTGTTTGCTGTGAGGGCATGAAAGTCTTAAGGACCTACCTATCCATCTAGTTGGCTACATGACATATCTGACGTATTGCATTTGGTATCAACTTGGAACTTCATTATTTTGTCTCTTTACCCGGTAAAACGGCTCAATGATAACACAGAAGTAGTAGTGGCTGTTCTGTACCTGCTGCGGTGCTCGTAGTTTCCTTTACAGTGGAACTTGTGGGCGGGGAAGACAGTGAAGATGCCCTCCTCTGAGCTGAAGTACTGCCACTTTATCCCAGGGTTGGACTTCAGGTTGTCTGCCAACACTGCAGAAGGAAAAGACAGAGACAGTTAAAGCCACCATGTTTCGAAACAGGAAGGAGAAAGACCATGAAAGGAAAAAAACTGAGTGGGAAGGGGGAAATGGGAAAGGCAGCAGGAAAACAGATCAGTAACTGGGGAGTTCAGTGCTGCAGAGAGTTTCTCCTGTTTGGCGTTAACCTTTAATGCTACTGAGAACCACAACCTCTTTCAAGGGGCAGAACTTTGGAGTTCAGGGGTCAACTGTGCTTCCTGTGTGGATGAAAGAAAGCCCTGACATGACAAGATCAGCCCAAAACAGACACAATATACTGCACTCATGATACTCATGTCCTCTAACATTTTACTTAGACCATGTGAGTTTGCCTAAGAACCTGCTGTATGAGTGGAAAGCCCTTTGAGACATTGTATGTAAAACTGAGCTTTACCTCACTCAAACATACATTTGAGAATACTCACATGCTGGTTCAAAAAGAAATAATTACATGTGATATGACAGAAATGTTATATTCTGCTGCCCAGCATTATGTAGAAGAGACGGTACATGGTATTTTTCTTGTTGCGTCCCGTATTGATTCAATACGGGACGCAACAATGAATTGTCAAATAAAGGATGATTCCATATTTTAAGGGATGGGTGGCAACCCTACATAGACAGCCAATATGAGTGCAAACACCAGATGTATTTTTCAATGCACACATAGACCAAACAGCCAGCAGCCTGTAAGGACACATTCACTGAATTAGACAAAAGTGCATTGGATTAGTATTGCTGACTCTACCTTGAATTTAGAGGGTCATTAAAGTAATAATATTTGTGAGCTGCTGCACACATACTTCTTTAGGTTGTTAACTTTCCCTACATTTGTGCGTTGTTTTCCATTTTGGGCCTTTCAACACCTAATCAGATCAATGTCTGCCTATTCAGACCTGACAGGGAATCAAATCCATCACTTTCAGACCGGATAGACAGAGTATGCATGTATCGGCATTTCCCTGTTCACACCTGTCACTGAATAAATTTGCTCAGAAAGAACATGAATTTTGAACTGTTCAACTCCTGGTGAGTACACAGTACATTTCTTTCATTTGGATTCCGGATTTGGACTGAAATAACAGCCAACTATAACCTCTGCAGAGCTATGAAGAATATTTGCTCAAAACTAACAGAGACTTTTTTTTTTTTTAACTCAGTCACAGAGTCAACAGTATCTTCACAGACATCCCATCACAAAGCCAGCAACTTCCTTTCCGCTCGCTGCAACACAAAACGGCCTTTCACAAAGGGATGGTGGGAGGAAGGGGGGAGGAGGGGGTGGAGTTTGGGAGACACAAATAGAAACTTTGAGCCTTTAACCAAGCAAAAACAGAGACGCAGAAGAAACGGAGCATAGCCATCAAAGTTGGCTTCATTAAAATAATATAATGCAGCTGTTAAAATACAGGAATGCAGACCAGCCATGGAGAATTCAATCAAAACTAATCAAACTACAAGCTAAAGCAACTATAATCCTATTATTGCACACTGACAATCCTTATAGGATAGCAAACTTGATGGCAGTCTGAAAACATTAGGAAACATGATAGCTACATGGAGATCATACAAACTGCAATTTCAAATACATGTTTGTTTTATGTAACTGCATCAATTTTTATGAATATTTTTTGGCTAGAAATGAATCTAGTCTTGTATGTTAGAATAAAATAACATTTTTTTAAAAAGGTGTGGTTTTATTCACCCAGATGCTAGAATGTTTAATTTCTTAGTCCCAATAAATATTCATTGCTTTGTCTGCAAGTCTTCACCAGCAACTTTACCATTTAACTGACTATTTGTTATTATTTGGATGGAGGTTTCCATGGCCTAGAATAGGATTTCAAATATCTTCTTAATTACGTACGGTCTCTGCCAGACTAACTACCATCCTTACATGTCAGCCAGGTCTGAATAGTCCCAGAATGTGGTTCTTGGCTTGTGATCACATTGAATTAATCACCTACTAAAGAGAACCTGCTTTGACCTTTTCCAACCTTCCAGCTACAAGACGAAGCTTATTTTTTTACTGTGGGTGGGATGGAAAATCACAGGCCAACAAAGTCAGCTAATACCAAAATCCAAAGCAAGTTACATACAAATTGATAAATCACAGAACTACTGTGAAATCGTCCAACTGCCAAACATTATAAACGGCACCAAAAAAGCACCCCTGGCTACATTTACTTGGCAAAGTAGTACTTTTTTGAGACACAGCAGGTTTGCCCATCATACATCATCCCTGCCTAGTCACTCCATCCATCTCAGAGGCTCGTATAAACAGGAACCACTCAGTTGTGTTGACAGTGGAAGAAGGGCTCTGTATACATCTGTCAGGCTACAGTGCTCTATTCTGCCACCAATGTTTAGATCTTCTCAGAAACAGATGGTCAAGCCAAGAAATAGGACCCAAATGACACCCATTTCCTCCAAGCTTACTACTATCTGCAAATGACCTGCTTTGATATATCTGCAGCAACATACATACATAAACACACCAAATGCACAGCTTTAAGTATCGCTTTCTAGTGGAGAATGATTCACAGATTGCAGAAATGTCAGAAGTATCTACTTCTAGTGCCACCCAAGTGCATTCTCATTCTGACCTACTTAAACAGTTTTCTTTTAAGAGCACTAGAGATTGCACACTTGTAGCCGTTCTGCTGTTTCACTCCGCAAAAGAGAGTGTTAACAGAGTCATTTAAATCTAGAGAACGGAAAAGATGTTCTAAATCAACTTCATTACCAACGAGGTAAGAATTTGTTTAGAAATGCTGATATGAATGTATGGCGTCATTACAGCACTTCCCTGTGTATTTCTGTTTTCTTTATGTATAAATGCATATATAACACTAGGACTCAGCAGGGAGGGCAAAACAGTACTCTGAGCTAAATGCTAACACCTTCAGTATGTACACGCAAATATGCAGTTAACTTGTCCGTTTGAACATTTGATGCACAAATCTGAGATTCATCAATATGTCCTCATCTGAAATCAGAGCTGTCTCTGACCATGCACACACAAGTGATGAAGGCCTGGCTGTGTTTGAAAACGCATTCACAGATTTGTTTTTATCTAAATGCATAGCATATCAAAACCACAATCAATAAAGTTACTGTAGTAGATGAAAGTATTTAAGTGTTACTTTACTAATAAAACTGCTGCCCTTTCATCCTCGTCGACTACTGTCATGATTAAAATATCCAACCGCAAAACCTAAGTTTCTCAGTCCCACCTTATAATGGAGTATATGAGAATGTACTTTTTGGTTTTAACAGTTTTTATTAGCTTGACCTATTATGACCGGTTATTTCCATCAATACTACCAATTGGAATGCAGATGGGCCGTTGGATATGTTTGGACACATCTGGAGGCAAACTTCTTTTGACCCTGAAAGGTGTGCAGGATGGTGTTGTGTCCTTCACAACGTAACAACAGCTTTTGGCATTCCTCCTGGAATGGAGTCACAACTAGACCAACCAAATGTTGGACCTCTTAACAGGGCTACAGTTCATGCTTGCCATGATTTAATACAGCCACTTTAATGATAGTAAGTATAAATGCCAAATTTTAAAATGGCAAACTGAACACTACTGCTGAAATAACTGACTTTCCCATGCTGGAAACTTCAATATGTTCCAAAATTGCAGCTATTAATGCAACTATGTAGGCTACTATACTGTAGCTGGACTATATCTACATTTTTCTGGAACAAATGAAACACTTTTTTTGCATCAACTTAATGTCAAATCATTTTGTTTTTATCTGAACCACAGTCAGTCACAGTCTCAGTAGACACATCGTCCATCGCCTCAGTTATTGCAGCACAAGCCTCATCTTTTTTACTGTCATCACTCCAGAGGAAACACTTCATAAAAAAGTCTGCCGTTTCTGGCTTCCGACTTGGATTGTTTTATTTCTTCATTTGTGAAATTCTTTTGATTTTATGCTTTAAGGACCATGCTTCCTTCTTAGAGTAATTTCACCACTTTTTCCATAATGCACCTTGAGGCAAACATATTTCCTTACATAGGAAATGAGGGTGAGACAGCGTTCCAATTGTAATAGCAAGCATGCACCTATCAGTTCAGAATAATTGTGGTTCACTATGCATGCGGTGGCAAGAACAACAGTGACCGATGCACACGTGCAACAAATCTGACAGCACTCACTTTTCTTATTTTCGGTACAAAGTATGGTTACTTCTAAACATATATGACTGAATGAGACCCAATGACAATGGTAAGATGGATGTTAAACAAACACAATCTACCACATTACCAATTGTAGTTAAGTGTGAGACCAAGCTAACATTTGCTATTAACACTAAACATTGGGGGTGTTTTAGATGCATCGCGATTCGGACGTGGACGTAATACAGAAGGTTCTAAATAATGCGGAGCTAAGAAGCGCTGTATGCGTCATCTTGGAGACACTTTGGGATGCGCACTTGGAGCGGACAGAGGAAAACAAACATGGCTGACTGCCACCCACCTCGCCGTGAGCTCCAAACAGCTCCTAATAATTTAAAAGCAGACGTGTGGAAACGCTTCGGCTTCTACAACGCTGATGGTGGAAGCGAACTGAGCAAGAGCCACGTTATATAATAAGCTGTGTCACACTAAAACAAAATACTTTGGCAGCGCAACAAACACGAAAAGCCATGTAACTCACTTCCATCAATAATCGTTTTACAGTCGAATCGTAGCCTCTGAATCCTAATCATTATCGAATCGTGAGGTGCCCAAAGACTCCCACCCCTACTAAACACAAAGTGCAACTGGGTCAAATAGGATTCTCCTGGCTTGTGTTTGTGTGCTGTAACAGGACAAGACGTAAGTGAGTTTACTGAATTTGAAAGTTCTGTTTCCCAGCTTGTCAAATATAGCTTGACATGGTTTTCAGTGGTATTTCAGCCTGAAGTTGAAGCTCAAGTAGCTAAAAAGGTTAAGTATGTACATTTGCACCATTTGGAATCCATTAAATGATGATGGTAAATGGTATGATGGATAGAGAGGAAATTCATATAAGCGCAAGCTGGAGGTCGCATCATCTCTGAATTATAGAAATTGCTGAGAATTCTCGAGAAGAGGGGTGCAAAAAAGAAAATAACTTGATGGAAGAGAGAGGACAGATCAAACTAGTGCTGTAATCACACACCACTCCGCCTCAGTCACCTTTCATCTATCTACTGCATCTATCCACTCCCACCTGCTGGTAACAGTATTGATGGTGCCCACATCCACCAACTCTTCCTCACCGCCCAAAAAAAGTAAAATGGAAGACGAGAGGGGAGAAGATGGAAGAAATACAATGCAGTCTTGATACAATTACTCCATTTCAATCAGCTCTCACCCCCTCCCTCCTTTCCTTTCATTCATCATTCTCTCCCTCTCAATTATCCCTCACTCTCTCACCCACTCCCTCCCTCCCTCCCTCCCTCCCCTCTGTAGCTGCTTGTTTAGACTGGGCTGAGACAAATGGGAGAGAATGAATACACTGGGAGTGTGGGGGTCAAGGAGGGCTGAGTGTGAGGGACAGGCAGAGGAGAGGGGAGGCAGAGGGGTAACTTGAACTCGCCGTGACTGGCTTGTAAGGAAAATAAAACCCCGCCGATGGTGATGTGTTATGAATGGCAGTCATTATGAATAGTTTGCAGACAGGGGATATCTGGGGAAAAAAACTGTGAGGTGGGGGCAGAGATGGGATGACAGAGGAAGAGCAAATGATGATAGAGGCTGTATATAGAAAGAGGCAAGATGGGGCAATATCTCTGGTGTAATAAAAGAGGATAGTGTTTGGCATGCTTCAAATCTGAATCCTTTAAGCAATTCCTGCAAGTTCTTACATAGTTCATCTGGGATTACTGCACCAAAATAGCAAAAAAAAAAAGATTAAAAAATAAGGTTAAAGTGTACTTGTGCAGCTTTTTAATTCCAAAATTCAGTGGGATTTCATGTTTCCTACTATTCTGTAAAACACTTGTATTAGTTTAAAAAAAACATAATTTTGGTGTCTTAAGCTGGAGAACTCTACTTGGAACAGTAATTACTATTGGGGGAATGCAGCCTGATGAGGTATGCATATAAGGAAACAGTCTTTAACAAAGAAAAATATCAGTGGAGTTTGCAGATAGATTTTTGTTTGGATTGTCTTTGTAAATGCACTAGTGTTTGCAGGATTGGTAAATTCGGCAGCAATCTTCCAATGTGACAAAAACGTGCACAATTTCAACAATGATACAGGGAATGGAAGAATTTTCTTTAATTTCAACAGACACAAGTGCCTGGAGAGAACTGTCAGTAATTTACAATATGCATGGAACTGAAACTGGTAAGTTATGACACACAGGGAAGGAAGTTCATTATTCTGGGAAATGCAACATGTGTGTGTCATAAATGCATGTAGTGCAGCTTGATATTCCTCTGCTGGAAGCAGGAGGAGCACACGGCTAACCGAGAGATGGCAGAAGAAGAGAAAAACCAGCAGGGGAAAGTTGGACTTTGCCTGCTTTTAGTCATTTTTGTCAATTTTTGTCTTAATCAGATGCAGACCAACATGTGTGGTGCAGACATGTGGGTTTTGCATGGTAATATTCTGCAACGTGCTTATGCAATCTGCAACCTCAATAAATGTATTGAGGGAGGAGCGAGAAAGACATCAGACCATTTTCCATTGCTCCTACTCACATGTTTTGCAAGGAGGATGTTGAGGTTACATTCAGCATATACACCCTTACAATATGAATAAGGCTGATTTTTGTGAACTGACACAACTTCCATTTAAGGTAAAGTGAGAACAGACACAAAGAACTAAAAAGCCTTTGACAACAGGACGATAAAAACACACATCCAACCTGAATACAATTGCAGACAAGAATTCAAAGTCAAACAGAGTGCATTTGATCTCAGGCTATAAAAAAGCATTTTAAAATCAAAGGCTGAGAAAGCAGAGGAGACTGAAAGAAAAAAAGAAAGAAAGCGAGAGTGAGGGAGCACAGGAGAGACTATAAAAACATCTCCTTGGACACGTACAGCTTTTTATTTTAGTCTCAGATCAATGTCCTCTATTTTCCAGCACTTCAGAAGCCAGGGAGGATACAAAAGATAATACAATTTCTTAATTAAAAACCGGTCGCTGAGGCAACTGCTGTTAAATTATTGCTGTTTCATATACATTCAAAAAAGGGGATTTAAGTTTAAATGGTCCAAGCTCCATGTTCGTGTTTCATTCGTTAAACCAGGTCAGTTTACATATTAGCAAATGACAATTCATCCATCTGGTGTGTATGTGCTTTCTGTGTGTGTGTGTGTGTGTGTGTGTGTGTGTGTGTGTGTGTGTGTGTGTGTGTGTGTGTGTGTGTGTGTGTGTGTGTGTGTGTGTGTGTGTGTGTGTGTGTGTGTGTGTGTCTAACAAACCTGAGTTGAGGTCTCGTCCGGGGTTGAAAGCTCGGCTGTTGACGGTGGGGGAAAGTCTGTCACAGCAGATGGTCTTAGAGACGTTGGTATTGAAGTTTCCATCAAACCTAAACACACACAAACAGGCAACGTTTGAGAATTTATAGAGCGTGTCCAGCTCATTTGTTGGTGGAGCAGCACTGGATTTTCTCTCAGCACTAACAGATTTACTGCTCGGCAGTTTGATTGAATATAAACCCAAACTCGCAGGTTTGGACATACCTCTGACTTTATAGCAATGAGTATGTTTTCAGTAATAAGGTCATGGACTAAAGCTACACGACTTACGCTATTAGTAAAATATATGTGAAAGCATGAAGTTAATGAAATAACATGAAACATCTGCTGAAACTAATGGACCCTACTTGTTTCATATGAGCTAAATTGTATCATTAACTGTATCATCTGTTGCCCAGACCTCAAACTGAAGCCAAAGTTACGGCTCGTGAATAATACTTTCCATGGAAACTGCTTGAATTCTGCTTTTTCTCCCAACAAAGCTAATGCCCAGTTCCCTGAATGCATACGAATGCAACCGTGAGAGCGGCTGCCTGCTTAACTTAATGACATGATTCATGTGTCAAAAATTTTGTCTCTGTCTTAGTCAAACTTTGCTTTTAGGTTCTCGTTTCCTATTTGTCACTTGAGCAACAGTGGATTTGGAGCAAAATCTTTGATATCACTAGTAAGATATTGTTTTGTTGTGGCTACAGTGTATATTAGCAGAACTGGATAATTTACCATATGTGCATGGATAGTGATGATACATTAGTAGTCCTAATGAAAGGACAATGATAAGGATCAGACAGTGTTCAGGGGGGACACAGCCTGCTGCTTAAGGAACACATTTTTGGTAGGGATTCAATTTATTCCCTGGATTAGGTAACACATAAAGCACCCTAGAGACCTGGAAGCTTGTTTGATGTAGAAAACCTATTAAGATGAACAGCAGTTTATTGATTTTGCCAAAGTTCTCCCACATGTTAACGCAGTTTAGACCATTTCCGAAAACTCTGCTGCCGCCCTTTCATTTTCTAAGTCGAGAAAACTACAAATGAGCAAAACTGCAGCTGTAAAAATTTAAATAAAATACTGCATGCCCTTCATAATCTCTTCCTATATACAGTTACAATGATGGCATAATTAGATGGTACAGGATGGAGTCTTTCAGAAACTAAGACCACTAAACACCGCTGCTGACAGTCAGAGGTCCTCCTACTGCCCGGTTTAGAGTTGCGTTCTACATATGGCATATGAGAAGATGAAAGTGGAAGGAGAATGGAGGGTGGGCTCCGAGACAAAAATTGAAGATGATTGCTTTAAACATTTACATCCACCAAGCCAGCCTTTAAACAAAGACCTCACGTAGAAGAATTGTTTGCTTGGTCTATTGTACTCAAGCTTGTGTGGCATTTTCATCGACTCCAGCATTTAATGAGTTACAGGATTTAAGCCTGTGACTAAACGGTTCCTCCTCCCCAACAACACTGAATGGCTTATTAAGAGAAACACAATTAATCAGCAAAGGCAGACAGGCATCAAAATGTGGGTCAGAACCAGTCCAGTACAAGTAAAGTCTGATTCATCTCCTTAAGACCTGAAAGAAGAGAGTGAGAGGAAAGACGCTGAGAGGAGAAGTTCATGAAACCGTCTGAGGTAACATAAAAAAAATTAATAAATCAAAACGTGCAATAAAATAAGAGCGATTTTACCATATGCAGCATCTGGATGTAGTTGCCAAAAAAAAAAAAAAAAGCTCTGTCCAAATCGTTTAGTACTATAATTATTGCCCAGTTCTATGAACATCAAGGGTTAAGTTCAGGTCAGCATACATGAAGATCTGCCTCTTCGTACGATTAAAAATTGTACTTACAATGATCACTCGTCACTGTTAGCATTTGGGATACAATGATCAGCGACAACACTAAAACCACTAACAAATGATGCGAATAACATCGATCATCTTGTTACAATGCAATCTTCTGCTGGAAAAATGTGGGTTCTGGCCTTCATGTGGATGTTACTCTGACAGATACCATCCACCTAAACACTGCTGTAGACCAAGCCTGACAGCAGTGTCCTCCACAATCAGGACAAAGCACCCTGGAACACTGCAAAAACTGTTCAAGAACAGCTCCAAGAACACAACAAAGAGCCCAAGGTGTTGATCTGGCCTTTAAACTCCCTACATCCCAAGGACACAACCACAGGACCCAAAGGATACTCTGCCAATGCTGTTTTGGTGACAGAGGTGGAACCTATTCCATACAATGCAGGTGGTTTTAGTGTTGTGCCTGTTTGGTGTATATCTCTAATGTCAGTTATACACTTTGAGAGAGAAGAAGACCCGCAGCATTTCCATTATCTGCAATCACAATGAACTTTCAATGAACCAGCTACAATTAAAAACTCTTGTCAGTCATTACTTCCGGCACAGCTGCTTGGCTGCCTCTTTGACTGGCCTCCACAAGGAGATCTGGTGTGATATGAAAGATGCAGCTCAGTTATACAGTGTTGGCCTTGAGCGTGCACACACTCAAAAGTGTTAAAGAGGTGTCAAAAAAATGAGACACGAATCGTAATCAGCACATCTTTAGCACACTGGCCTTTCTACAAACATCACACATGACATACTGGTTTTCAGTATTTTATTTTAGTGTAGAGCATCAGCAAAAAAACCCCCAGAAACTGTTATTTTAAAATATGCTACACCGCTGTTGACAGTGAAACCTGGTTTCCACAACCCACAAAAGGGGGGGAGGTATGCAGAGGAGCAGGCTGTTCTGCACTGCACCAAGCCTGGGCGCTTTGATCCTTCCATTCCTCCAAAACTACAACCTCCTCCCCCCTCTGGCTGAGCAACATACAGACATACATGTGCACACGTGAACACTCACACACGCTACACACTCTTTGGCTCCCTCTGCTTGCAGACCTGGCGCTGGCCGGTTTGATTGACAGGTGCTGTGATGTACAGGCTGCATTTGAACTTCACTCATTTAGAGTCCCATAAGGCCAAAGTCATTACTATTCTCCTTCAACCCACTCTGCATGGAAGGGGTGGGCAGGACGCTCAGCAAAATGTGTGCCAGATAAAAAATACATTTGCAGCCGCTTTGAATTCCACATCAAATAACATATGAGAGAGAGAGAGAGAGAGAGAGAGAGAGAGAGAGAGAGAGAGAGAGAGAGAGAGAGAGAGAGAGAGAGAGAGAGAGAGAGAGAGAGAGAGAGAGAGAGAGAGAGAGAGAGAGAGAGAGAGAGAGAGAGAGAGAAGGGAGGAGAGCTTCGAGTCTGATCAGGCATCTTAATGAGCGCAGAGAAATCTGTTTCACAAATAGGCTGGACTCAACAGACACAAACGCACACTTAAAAACTACACATACACACACGACTTGATTTACTGAATGTAAAAATAATAGTTTCATTGCACACTATCATCCATACATGTTAGAAGACTTCACACAGCCCAATGCTTTTAAATTATTCTCACATAGAACATACATATTAATAATGTATCCAAGGATTGCTTGCATAATCACCATACCTCCCAAAAGGAGAGTCTCTGCAGTCATTAGATATGGTCCCGAAGATAATTCAACTAATGGACAGCACTTATAACAAATTGTTATTTTTTCTGAATATATGTTGAAATCTGACATTTCTTCTTTGCTTGTATCCCAGGATGAAAGCCCAGAGTGAAATAGGTGGGCTTTTCTACATAAGGCAGCACCTGTTGTTTTCAGCAGTTACCAGCAATTCACTGTTTAGAAAATCCATAATACTAAGCTGCACCCTGCTGCAAGAATCATGTATTTCTACAGAGGAGGCAGTCCTCCACCAGTCAGACAGCCCAGTGAGAACAATTACCTTGAAGAGGCTTGCTGTTGCGTGAGCCCTAAAGTCAAGAGTAAAACCATTTCTAATGCCCCTTGGAGGTAGCAGGGGTAAAGCAGGCAACATGCTAGATGGAGAACTGAGAGCGCTTGAAGAAGGCCTTTCAGGGATCTGGATTACAGCCAAGCAGATTTGATCTGTAGTGTCAATATGCAGAATGGATTTTGTGAAATAGTTTGGTGTCTAGCAATCTACACAAGAAGAGAGAACTGAGAAAAAGATACAGCGGATGGTGTTCCTGTGCTTCTGCACTGCAATGACTGCATTAAACTGAGAGATACTGTGAATATTCTGATCTCTTTTATAGTAAAACAGGGTGGACAAAGTATTAGCAGCAAAATAGAACCATCCAAAACACTGTTCACATCAACAAAGCCTTAAAAAAATCTAACACAGTGGCAACATAACATACTTTTTAAAAAAAAACACTGCTTTATTGTCAGATTACTGTATTTACTGTATCATACTGTACAACTGTACAGTTTCAGTTCATCACTTATTAAAAATATATAAATGTGTGGAAAATAGTTGATAAGAAAATGTGAAAATGTCTCAAAACATGACCCAGGAATTGAATAGCTGAATCTGTAGCCAGTTTGTAATGATAACTTGTATTTCTTGTGTGTCACTTGTCATGCCTGGAGAGGTTAGAAACCTGGATAAAATGCATGCATGCAACAGTATTCTGGCTACTTTGAGAGAATCCAGCTCCTAAAGTAACAGGAAACATAAAGCAACATAACGAGAAAAGCTTTATTCGGGTTTATTGACGCCAGAATAAAGGCTTATCAATGTACCTGAAATCTGACTATCCACTAGTCAAAGCACTGAGGAAAGTAAGGATTAAATTATGCACTGTCAGAATTAGTGCTGAGGACATGCTGTCAGAGCATGTCAGTAAAACAGTGTGTTCATAGTTGTTTCAAATTGGTCTTCATAGACATGAGGAGAGCAGTGTTAGAAGAATTGGTTTCAAAATGTAGAGGTATTAATAGTGCTGCATTGTAAACATAAAGAGTGCCACAAATAATTAGAGTAGCATGAAAAACCAGCTCCTCTCTCATGTCCTCACAGCTGGCAAATCATGGTATGAAGTGGGTGTGAATGTGTGATGGTGGTTTCAGAAAGTTACAGATAATGATGGGACAGACACCTCCTATCTGAACAGGGAGAGGGGAGGGGGTCTTCCATGCAGCTCAGACAGACCATAACTCCAATTTAAAAGAGGATTAACCAGGCTGTGGGCATCATCATGGGCAGATTACAGACTGTAGCAGTGGGGCCATAGGCCAGGGGCTTTACTCAGCCGAAGCTGACCCGAGGGCGAGGCCCCTGGTAGTCAGGAGGCCTCTGGGTATCACTAATCAAAATGTGTGCAAGCAAATACAGCATGATGTCAAATAAGGAGTTTTTTGTTAGGGTTTCTGGACACTAGATGCTTCAGAGAACTGTACTGCTTTTGTTGCATCAACTTTTCAACATCATGCAGGCTTTTCTGCAACTACTTATTTGTTTCAGTTGAACTTTATGTTGCTAGTAGCAACTACTGCCGACACACCAGTTGGTGTAACTGACCCAGGGCTGTCAGTGATATGGCATTTATGGTTCAGTGCAGCACTTTGTGGCCCTTCATTTTATTTGAGTGTCCAGTTGCAACAACTGACACTGATGATCCAAAATATCACTGATTAGTGAATTAGTCCAAAAGCTCAATTTACTGCTCACTACTGAGTGTCAAGTTACATGGACATGAGTATTCTGACTTATTCTAGCTTTGATAAATCCAAACAAAGCTTTTCTCGTTATGTTGCTTTTTGTTTCCTGTCACTTTAGGAGCTGGGTTCCCTCGAAGTAACCAGAATACTGTTCCATACATACATTTTATCTAGGTTTTTAACCTCTGCCAAGTGACATAGAAGAAACGTAAAACAATGGCTGCTGCAAAAACCTCTCAATTTATGAACAATGAAGACACTACATTTGTCTTTTGGTACAAAGTTAAACATATTTAGTTATTCAGACCTACTTAAACCTGTAGAGGAAAGGATGCCAGTTTCCAAACAGACACAGGGGAACAAGTGAAGACAACAGTCACAGCTAAATTAACTTCAGGTTAATAGTTACAAGACAAATTAAGGGATTCAAATTTGCCAATGTGTGTTTGTAGGTAAATAAAACAGGCATGTAGTAATCAGTGACTGGTATCTAGTCTTTATCATGTATACCATGACAGGGACCTGAAGAGCCAGATTTCTTTGTGTTCCATAGAAACGTCATATCCCAAATATGATCAAAGCGGGATTAAACCACACACTGTTGCACACACTGTTGCGTAATTTAATATGTTGTTTACACAGTACCACAATTGCTCCCAGTAAACGAGGCCAACTGCTGTCTCCTACATTTAATGGGACTGTGTTTTAGCTGCATAGCTGTGTGTCTGCACGCATAGTGGCAACAGATGACAGACCACAATAACTAGCAAGGCTTAAATGTTCATCAGTGTGTAGGGTTTGTTTTTAGAGTCTGACACCTTCTTGGAGATAAAGACTAAATGTTTCATCGCCGCTGTTTTAAAGGATTTTAAGTATGACTGTGTACATCCATGAATGGGAAATGGGCTCCTGTCATCTAGCCACATCAGTATTGCACACTTTACCTGAATTGGCATTTTCTGTAGAAGGTTTTGGCGGATTATTAGATTTTTTTGTGACTGCACTGTTTATTAATACATTACTCTTCAGTGAAAATGACATCTGGTCCTTAATAAGCACTAGTTTTTAACTTATCTTACCGAGTGACTGTATTCATATGCTGGGGGAAACCAATACTGGGGAAACTATTTACTGGTTCAGTTCAAGGCTGCACCAAATAACTAATTTATTGGTGTGTTTGCACATGTAAGTTCTAAATCCTAAAACTATTATTTGGCAAAAAAAAAAAAAAAAGACTGTGGAACTGACATCAAATATGTATTGGAAGGTTGAAAAAACAGCGCTATGATGAAAATACGCAAAAAAATCAATAAAATCTTGCTATACTTTTAACTGGGAAGTTGAATAATACCTGAGATTCTTAAGATTCAACTTCGAAGGGGTAAAAAAAAATGTTTTAACCTATACAGATAGACAGACAGACAGACAGACAGACAGACAGACAGACAGACAGACAGACAGACAGACAGACAGACAGACAGACAGACAGACAGACAGACATAATATAAATCAAGGATGTGAGAAGTGGGGAAAAGGTGGCAGGAAGGTGAAGATTGAGGAGGATGAAAGGGAAATTACAAAAGATAGAGCAATGAATAAACAAGAAAAGCACCCAGAGAGCGCAGTACTCCACCAAGGCTGCTCAGTCATTGGATCATTTCCAACAGATGAAATCTTTAATAAAAAATTACCTTGTGGTGAGGACAACCATGTGTTATGCATGTGTACGTTATGTACGGATACCAAATCTCATGATCTAAATATGTAGCGGGCAACGGGAACTGATGGAACTCTGAAACACCCCCACAATTTAATCAGTTGTTGATTTCCGACAGATAAGCCTCGATAAGTCCACAGCGGTGGATTTGTAGTAGGATCGCAATCATGTGATCGTTGGCAGGCGGCTGAGGCAGTGTTTACTTGTTGCCATAGCTACAGTGTCGCTGTGACACGATGTCGCAATACAGAAATCTTTAACAAATCCGTGGATCCAGACTGTAACACGCATCACTGCCAAAATCTAATCAGGTGGTCCTTATGTCATTTCTGACCTTCCCTGAAAATTTCATCCACATCTGTTTGTCAGTTTTTGAGTAATGTTGCTAACAGACAGACAGAAAGACAACAGACAGACAAACATATACCGATCGTCACATAAATCCGCCACATTCCTTGGTGGAGTAATGAATTTAAGCAGACAAAAAAGCAAAAGTTCAAGAGAGGCGAGGACAGAGGAACAAAGAAGAGGAGAGTCAAGTACGAAAGAAGAAGAAGTTGACATTAACGCAGGTATTTGGAGAGAAAAAAAAAGATCTGCAAGTGGTCTAGCATTTACACCTGTTAGGGTCACTTTAACAAACCCCCTCCCACCCTGCCTGGTGCTTTGCCATCGCCTCCTCTAATGTGCAGACAGAGATATCATCGTATTGCTGATCGAGTAACAGGAAGATCAGCTTGATGTGAAGTCTGAGTCGCTGCTCACCGGTGGAACATATACTGTTGAACTGAACTGTAAATCTGCCAGGAGCTCAGATAGTGAGAATTCTTCTTTAGAAACAGGAGCTAAGCATGAGCACTATGCTACTTTTAATCTTTATGTTTCATTTATGAGTGAAGGTATTAGGAATCATGCAATATTACCCCTCATATGATATTAATACATATTGTATAGCAATCCTGTGATCACTGAAGCCCAGGTGGGCATTTGGGGTTGTGTTCAGGAACCCAGAGGGAACACGACAAATTATCAGCTATTTCTGTCAGGCATGGTGTCTGCAGAAATGAAAAAAAAAACAGATGTGTAAACTTTTAGTTGAGCCACCTGCGTTTTAGGTACTAAACTTCTAAAATACAATTTGAACTTCAAGAACAACTACTACACACAAACACAAAACAAAAACATGCAGGATGCAAGAACAATAAAAAAAAAAAGATCAACACATCTGCGCTTCTATCTTTTTGGCCAAATTTAGATGCTGGTCACAAAGATGTTTATCAGAGCATAAGACGTGTTAGAAAAACACTAAAATATACGGTTACAACATGAGTTCAAACCATTCTTACGCAATGTCATGGAGATCTCTAAGTTTAAAATCTTTAATAAAATCCAATAAAGCAGGAACAACTAAAATGTTTCATAAAACACAAACAACCATTGGTATAGATTAGAAGTAGATTGAAGTTTCCAATGATTTTTAAAATATCATAGTAAAACAAAATCCTTCCCAAACACCTAAGTTGCGTCTTCTTTTTCTGGGAATCTGGAAAACCAAATTCTGATCAGTGATGATAGATCCAAATCTGTCATAGATGGGATCAAAGCTGAAAACAGCATTTCTAGAAATTGTTGTTGACACAGCAGTCTAGACTGTAACTGCTTCAGTGAAGAAGCACCATGAGGGCTGTTCCCAGTTAAGTATCTCTGCTAGAACTGCATGGTTTGCCATGAAATCTGGTGCAGACACTCATGCTTCCATAGCACCATCATCACCTCGGATTATTTATTTTTTAGAACTCTGGTTGATGACCAAAACATGAGAAAAGCCCCATCAAAAACTGCTGTGATGTGGGCAGGCCTGAAGACAGCAGCAGCAGTCCTTAAGGACACCTTGCCATGTTTTGCTTCTATTTTGGTGAGACAGTTGGTTGTTTCCCTCTTGAAAGAACTTTTGAGGATGTGGATGAATAGCATTTTGCTTTCACAGCCCATTTAGAGCTCATCTCCTCGAGAACTACCGGTGAAATGAGACCATTAAGTGCCATCTGGGCTGCTCCTGAGCACACTTCTCACTTTTACAACTGCATAGCAGCAGAACTGTGGAAATGAGCACCTGGAGATCGCATGTTAAAAATATAAACATACAGATGCACATCCACACACACTAATTCTACGAGGCACATACATTTGCTATTTTCAGGTCCAGTCTGTCGTTGATACCCAGCAGTGATTAAAGCATACCTCTGAGCGCTAAGCACTGCCCTCGGTGGCCTTGCTGCAAAATGATAGCCTGCCAGCTTGACGGCTAGCAGACATGGACACCCTGTGAACCACCTGATCCTCATCTAAACTGGCTGACCTGACTGAGACCCCCAGAAGCAGCTGATGCCTGAGACTAGTGAAGGACACTTTGAAGTGAGCTACACAGAGCTCAAATCCCACTCAGAATCTGGGTTAACTCCTGTCCAAGCATGCATTGTTGTGCAATGTATTTGTGCCAGCGTGTACTTTTCCGCAACATTCAAAAGGTCTACAAGACTGCCAATAGTTTGGAAAATACAGTTATTCGGTTGTTTGCCAAGAATGAAACAAAAAGGACCGATACCACTCTAGTAAAGTTTTCACCAGGAGCAAACTGGCAAAGCATGACGTAAAGAATGCACGAAGGGAAACCGCAAACCTGGCTCAGTCCACAGTCACAAAGAAATACACTAAAGAGCATCCTTAAAATCAATAAGGCTGCAGTGACTGTATGAAGTCACTCAGTTGGCTGTTGGGCAACTATTCTCTAACAGCAAGTGTCCAGGAAGTCACTCCTATTTGCCAAGAAATAATTACAGAACGAATCTCAGAGTAAAACCACAAATTGTGGCTTTTACATTATAGATTGTGTTTGTTTTATATAAATAAGATACAACATGTTAAGCAGCATGGAAGAGCCAAGCAATCTGTGCCATCCTTCAGTCTTTATGGGAAGTCATTTGCTTCCTGGCTCCTGCTCTGCACTGAAAGGAGCAATTCACCATATTGGGAAGTACAGTTATCCATTTTTTTTTAACAGAGAGTAAGATAAAAAAAATCAATTTTATAATCATTTGTACATAATCTGTCTTCCGACTATGTAGCGGGGTTCAGCAGCCCGCTAGCTCACCTATGCCTAAAGACTAGAAACAGTGGTGCCAGTACAGTTGAGTTGTATAGACAGACGGTGGTTTAACAGGAAGTTATATGCTTGACTGTTTAGTTTTTTTCTGAAATTAACATCTCTCAGCAATAAAGGCAAATGACCTCATTCCCCAAAATGGCCAAAATATCCAACTATTTCTAGAAGTTTGAACATCTGTGCTACTACCAATGAGCAGCAATTATTTTGTTATGTTCAACGAATAAAGCCCCCTGCTAGTTTTAGATACAGGGCGAGCAGCTTATCAGATCCTAATTTTAATGAGAAGGCAAAGGTTGTTTGGGATATTTTCTCATGCAGAGCTCTCAGGAGGGGAGAACTAAATTATTCTGCATAAAGTTCCATGAAGTATTTTACGATTATGTATAAACCCAAAAATGAACGCAACAAATCTCTTTGCATTTTCCTCCCCTGAAGAGGGTCCTTTGAAGTTCAAGGATCTATCACAGTCAGCTTCAGTTTGGTATGTCCACCACCACCCTTGTGACTCCCCCTGCATCATTCCATCTTTTCTACCCAAGTCCTATATAATGTTTTCTCGCTTTTTTTTGCCTCAGATGTCTCTCATAGCTGTAAATCCATGGTTTTAGAGCAGCGGTCTCCAATCTTTTTGCACCAGGACCGGATTCAAGCAAGACAATTTTCTACGGACCGGTCATCATGCACACAACAAACAAGAAAAGCCAGTACTCTGCCAAGGGTACTAAGTCGCTGTATCATTTCTGACGGATGAAATCTTAAATAAAAAATTACCTTGTGGTGAGCACAAGCGTGTGTTATGATTTCCAACAGATAAGTCTTGATAAGTCCGCAATGGTCGATTTGTAGTAGCATCGCAATCATGTGATCGTCAGCAGGCAGCTGATGCAGTGTTCACTTGTTATCATAGTTACAATGATGCTGAGCCGCTATCTGGCAATGATACAGAAATCTTGACCAAATCTGTGAATCCAGACTATAAGCTGCATCACTGCCAAAATCTAATCAGGTGGTCCTTGTGTCATTTCTGGCCTTTCGCCGTATTTGTAATTTCTTACAAATACGTTTGTCCGTTTTTGAGCAATTCTGCTAACAGACAGACAGACAGACAGACAGACAGACAGACAGAGACAAACGTACGCCGATCGTCACATAACTCCGCCGCGTTCCTTGGCGGAGTAATAATGATCATTTATTTTTATTTTTTAAAAAAGAGTCCTAAACAAATAAAATTACTTGTTGCTAAATATTTACTTATTTTTCTTTTGTGTCAGCATCAAGTCTCTCCCTCTTTTAAAAGAAGCTCTCCAGAGACACTTCTTTTTTATTAATTTCGGCAGACTGACGACTTCATTTAACATCAAGCGTGGGAAGCATAGACGAAAGCGACAGGGAGATGATCTAGTCATTTTTCAAAATAAAACACACTGCCGGGGCGCCCGTATAGCTCAACGCGTTAAGAGGCGTCCCATGTCAGGGGCTGGTCCCCGATGCAGCTGGCCCGGGTTCGATTCCCGCTCGCGGCCCTTTGCTGCATGTCTTCCCCCGACTCTTCTCCCCTGTTTCCTGTCTCTCTCTCACTGCGCCTATCTAATAAAAAGCTAACAAAAAGGCCAAAAAAATAACTTTAAAAAAAATAAAATAAATAAAACACACTGCCGACTCCATCAGAAATAAAGTAAACCGTTTTTTTTTTTCTCCCTGTGCGGCCCGGTAACAAATGATCCATGGCCTGGTACCTTTCTGCAGCCTGGTGGTTGGGAACCACTGTTTTGCTGGAACACAAATGCAGCAGGTTTGTGTGTGAACAAGTGTCCAACGTATGTACGACACGTCATGCACGTTATTCAGCTACAGGTGGCCAGAGGCCTCGAGCCAAGCAGCCTCCCTTTCTGCACAACAGGAGGAAAGACAGGTGACCTTGCAGCCTGTGAAGTCTGCAGAGCAAAAACTTCAGAGAGCAGTAACTGGTTACATCGGCTGATAAAGGAGAGGGAGACAGACAGAAATGGAGTGAGAGGGGAAGAGGGGTAGAGACAGCTGCTGCTCTGTAGATTAGGACTGAAAGCAGCTCGCTCTCTCTTTCTCCCAGCGCAGCTTTGAACTGTGTTTTTGCCTGTTGGAGTCAATGATTGGCTGAGAAGCTGGTTCTACACTGTAGGCCAGTTTTAAACTCCCTCAGCATAGAACTTAAATGTGACATATTCAATCCCACACCCAGTTTCATAAAAATAGATATCATTATCATGTGAGAACCCTTTTCCACAAAGCTCCATTGTTTTGTCTACTATATTTATAAGAATCACTACAAGCAGCAAATAGTTTTCTGTCATTATCATTTACATTAGATTTACGTTTTAATATGAAATATCTAGCAAACCTGAGATGATGCCAATGCAGGCACCGCATGATTCTTCTCTATAAACTTTGCCAACTATGAAAACACAACATCTCTCTGCCCTCCTGGTCCCATTAAACTTATTATTGAGGTGCACTGCAGCAAAGCTGCAGCTAGCAATTTTATAGATTCTGAAATAAGGGCAGAGTTTAAAAAGGCTGCCAAGTGCTGAAGCATGCCAGTACTGCTCAGGGATGTAAATGATGTGATTTACACACAGTAAGTAATCTAAGGATGATCAAAACTTGCTTAAGCAACGCAGAAATGGGGATTAGTGTGTGCAGTTTGAATATAAAGCGATGTATAGAGAGTCGAGTGCAGGTGCTAGCAGTGGGAGGCGGATTTACAGTCAAGAGACCGAGACTCCTGTGGAGATTTTTTTGTGCAAGCATTACAAGAGAGACAAAGATAGAGAGAAAAGTGTGTTTTTCTATGCGTTAAAGAGAAAGTTACTCACTCCATCATGGATGCTGGTATGGAGCAGCAGTCCTGTATTGCAGTGAGTGGTGAGGTGAGGTGGGCGGTGTACGACGCCTCCACCACCTGCTTGTTCCTGTTCACCACATCCAGGTAGCGGTTGAACTTCTCCCGGATCTTCTTTGCCAACTGCACAAAGGAAACACAGACATGTTAATAAGACATTGATTAATGGTGACACTTAAACTGATGCTACGGTCACTGAGCCAATCAGCGGTCAGTGCTGTACGCTACGCATTTTATTTCCATTTAATATTCTTTTCATATGTTTTAATCATTACTTTTTGCATATTTTTTTGAGTGCTTTCAATTTATTAGGCTAGAAAATGCTTATTTTATCACAAAAATAATTAAAATAATGTAGCAATCACAGAGAAGGTGCTATGACTGAACTGTAGTGCTGCAATGCACCATGGGAGTTCGGTGTGTTGGGGTTTAAACGTCGTTATTGTGGTTTATGTTAGTGTTACAGTGTTAGTAGCGTTTGTGTTTTATTGTGTTTTTGTGGTTTAGGCAGCCTAGTTAGTTTGGTTAAGTGTTATGTTGTCAGGACCGTGCGTGTGAAGTGTAGTGTGTTTGATGACTTCCTGCCACATTTGCTGGACTGTTGATCTCTGTATGTGTCAAAATAAAAGCATCTGCCAGTTGCAGAGTGTATAAAAGGCAGACATCCTTTCTCCAGCATTGTTCTTCAATGCAGCTGGCCACAATAATACGTTTCTAAAAATACCTACACACTGCAAAATCCCGCGATATCGCGAAAAATCCACGATAACAAATGCAATTTAAAAATCCGCGGTACAGTGACACCGTGAAAAGTGAACTGTGATATGGTGAATGACCACTGTATTTCTGGAGGCGAAATGTTCGCAGTAAAGAGGGGATTAATTTATGTACAAGAGTAACATGATGGGCATTTTTTTTTTATTATACAGGTCAAGAAGTCTTTCTGAAACTTTCATTTTTATTTAAACCTGTATAATGTACAGCACATGCATCACTAAAAAAACATTATTCTCTTAAGGTAAGTAATGAGTTTAATTAGTATTATTGCTATATTATCACTGTTCTCTTCCAAAAACCCATATAGAGACATAAACACATTAAATAACCTCTATTAAAATGTTAGCTGTAACAGTTTACTTTAACGCAACTCCAGTCCTATTTCCTTCTCCGCTCCACTAACTCATTATAGCGGTACATGCATGAAAATGCAGCTAATTAAAGGAACCGACCTAGACTGGGTTTTCACTTCAAACATAAAAGGTTCTCTGCCTTCTGTCCTCTCTGCATCTCTCTATCTTTTTGCTGCTTTGTTCTCAAACAAGCTTCCTTACACTGTGACCCCTGCTTGCTTCTCTGCCTTAAGTTTTGAATATAAACAGATCATTTCTACATTTAGCCCACCTTCTACGGAAATAACATAACATGTTTAAAAGACCAGCACCGCTCCAAGGTGCAAGCAAAGCAAAAACCACCATCTATATTCTCTGGCTGACACAAAATTAACTAACTTTATCATTCATTTACGGCCCCGTTTAACTGGGAAACTGCAAATATGTCAACTGTGGTTGGAGATGTGGAGGTATACTGTAACATGTAAACAGAGAGTGACACTTCAAGGCAAACATGTCCACACCAACTCCCTTCTGCATGCATCTGTGGAGCCTTAAATCAATGAAACCCTTAAATACACATATGCGCAAACACAATTTAATATTCACAAGGGAAGCTGAGCAATATCAAAGATGCCCAGACCTCAAGCTGCACTAAGTGTGAAATCCATCACTGTTAAAAGCACAGCAGAATGATGGATGCCTGCAGCCCAAGAACACAAACCTCCTCCACCATATGAGACATTCTTCATCATTTAATAAGAAAACCTACCTAAAATACAGTACGTTGTCAGTACAAAGTGAAACTTGGGAGGTGCTGGGGTGTTGTAAATATTTGTGGGAAAGAACAACTGCATCACACAGGTATCATATGCATGCACAGCCTCTCTTTTATGGGGATTACAATGCAGAATTCACTATCAACTATTCTTCTGTTTTGCCAAGTCATGATTTCTCTGTTTATTTCATTAAAGAAGACAAAAAATTAAAAGAAAGTCCCTAGAGGTCTCCAGTGTGGTACAAATTTTGCTTTAGGGTGTGATTTATCTTTCAAAAAGCATGGAAACCAGGGTGCAGGAAGGAGAAAATGGCGTTTCCAAACAAAGGCAGCAACAACAGCTAGTTCAGCTGTGTTTACTGAGGCCCTTCATGCTGCCCCCCTGAACAAGCATACTTTATACTTTCTAAATTCTTTCTCTGAAGGACCGGGTTCTGGTTGAGCACACATATCACAGTGCTCTTTCAAAATGGGGATCCAGCTCTTTGGGGAAACTAATAACCAGCTCTGCAGCAGCCTCCTGGGGTACATTAATAACCAGTGCACCAGCAGCTCTTCACAACAGACTCCTGTTCTTGCTTTTGTTTGCCAGAATTCCTTGAAAATGTGTCATGAGGGATCATGTGGAGCTCACATCTACTTGATCTGAGACACAACATGCATGTAATCTGATACAGATTATCTTGTTTACTTGAAAACTATCACATGATCCACAGGCTTACGCAACAACTATTAGGGAACTGTTTACTTCTAGATGATTTCTGATAACTTTTTTATCCAAAATCTGTCAAATACAGGAGAAGTTGACAAATTTATGGCCATTTGCTTACATGAACACTAAAAAGGGTTTTGCTCACAGAAACTGGCTCATACTGGCCATAAAGAGAGCCCATCCAAATGGTGTTTTAGTGAATGTCTTTGGGGCAAAATTGACATTCTTTATTGTGCAGAAAAGATGACAAGGCCAAAGCAGTTATACAAATCAAATGGGCATTTGTAATAGGTTAGTCTCTTTAGTACAAATTCCACTTGCCTTTCTGAGCTGCATTGGAAAGGCAGAAACAAAAAGAAGATAATCTGTTTTCAAAAATACATACATATTTACTTAAATTGACTAACTCAGAGTGCTGATGCCTCATATTAACTTTGAAATGTATTTCCACACAGAACAAAGACTGTTCTATGTTTACAACATATACAATTAAGGAACCTAATGACATGATCTTTTACTAAGCCCACATCACAACCCTGTCTCCCAAGAAACCTTTTCTTTCATTCGTAAGGTAATAGTTTGACAAATTAGAAAAATTTTACACTTCTAAAGAGCTGAAAAGTCTGCCTTGGGAGGCTGAAGAAGTGACCGTGGCCTAAGTCTCAAACAAGACTTTCACGCAGCACTCTTGGGTTCTTGTCCCATGTGGGACATCATATAAAGCACATCTGCGATGGTCCAATATCGGGTGATAATATCGGTTGGGCTCCAACATCAAGGGAAGGGAGATTTCGGCTCAAATTGTTCATTTAAATATGATACAAGTGAGGTCCGAACAACGTCCAGATGACTCAGTGATGATCAAGAAAAAGCAGTGCACTGAGCTGAAATCAAAAAGTTACATCCCAGTGTGTAAATACATGTGTAAATTAAGGTATTTCTTTTCAAATTTAAAAATTTATAACAGTAATGTGGGTGTAAATGTGCACTGAGGGCAACAATAACAAAAAAGATGGTGATGTGAATACTTTCTGAAGCAATTCTAAGTCACCTCCTCAACTCTGTTGAATACAGAAAAGGGCTTATTTCCACAGTAACTGGACCCCCTTTGTTCACATCCCATAATTATCACTGCCTGCAAAAAGGCTGTGATTGAAGCCAGGAACAGGGAAATGTACCGCGACGCACTGACCGCTTGTACACCTAATCAGCCGGCCGCTATTCCTATTAAGGTCTTAACAGGGGCCTGAGGCACAGCCCACAATTACTGCTACTCCACCACAACGAACACACACACCAAGATACTAACATGTTCGCTCTCACACCGTGCAAAAAAGTCAAACACACAAATGTTGTACTCCTCCACACACAACGCTGTCCACCATGCATGGCAATTAGCTGCAGTGAACTTTGCATTAAAAAGGGGGAAAATGGGCCAGTGTTCAGCTGAGGAGTGTTTCCATAGCTGGGGGAGGGAGAGAGAGGAGAAGAGAAAGTATGGCTGGAGTTTTAACAGAGTGGCTAAAGAGAAACCAGAAACCTCTAGCTGTGCAAGTTAAAGCTTAGGTTACAGTGTGCCACAGCGCAGCCAAAACCAACCTGTGCCCCGCAGATTAACCACACTCTCCAAAACGTACGGCTCCTCTCTCTGGTCCCTGACCCGTCGGAGCAACATGCAGGGTTTTGCAGCACCCGGTGGGGCTGGTTCAGCCACAGAACAGGAGCAAGTGGAACGGCTGCTCCCTCAAGTCTTGTGCTGGAGTTATGAGGTTTGCCAGCCAGGCAGATGATTTTGTCCTGTTCCCCTGTTTTTTTTCATACGTGACTCTAGTAGGCTCCTATTTGAAAAACATGCAATACGCTTTACGTTTCCTTTTTGTGATAAGTCAAAGTTCTAGTGCTTGGCTGTATGACAAACCAAACTACAACACCAGGTGCTCACAGTCTTGTTGAGAATACAAATAAGTTAAAGTGCAATACAGATTAAAATCACATCTAATTTGTAGCACCTCATCTCCTTAAATCATTTTCTTCTATTCTCTTACAGAATTTATGAGATGCAATTATATTTTAAATAGTAATTCACTGGAAGTGGTCAATCTGTTACATATGGCGAGGTCCTGTCAACGCATTCTTAATTGATCATAGTGGCAAATTACAGACCATTTTTTAAAACTATACTCCATTGTAGGGTTGAATAAATAATTGAATATTAATCTCAAACAGCTGACCAAACTGTTTGGAGCAGAAGGCGCAGAGTTGGTCCCTTGAAACAGATCATCTTCCGTTGTTTGGAAGTATGTCATATTTTGGGGAAAGTGCTTGTAAGCAAGAACAAATCATATATGAATAGTGTGTAAGACCTGTGTCTGTGAGGCAAAACAACACAATTAACTTGTTCAATTACCTGAAAAACGCTACAAGCTCCAGCGCAATGAATACATGAAGACTCAGAAGAATAACATCACTACCGTTACCATACTGATTTCCTGTGCTTGTCCAGCAACAACTCAGACATCCATAATATACAACTGTATTTATATTAGATTTATAATATAATATAATATAATATAATATAATATAATATAATATAATATAATATAATATGCTGATTTAATTTTGTACATTAGCAGGAGTGCAGCACAACATTAAAAAAGAAGCAGCATCTAATGCTGTCCCTAAAAATTGGTGAGCAATTGTGATACATAATCAGAACCTTATTACTGATCAAAGGAATCACAAGTATCGCTTTGGCCATAATGGTGCAGTCATACTCCATAGTTCTCAATCTTCCCAGCAACCATAAAAACAGCACACTGCTCTGTTGGAGCCTCTTGTTAATCCAGTGTCGTGCACATCTGGCCCAGCGAAAAAACATTAAAAGCAGCCAGTAGTTTCAATTAATGATAACCACTCTGACAGCACACGTCAATGAGTAAAACAAGGAGAATCCACTTGTGGGATGGATTCAAAGACAGAGACAGACAGTGAGAGGGAGGCTTTGTGTCATTAGAAGGGGACAGATGTCAGTGTGTCTCTCTGAATAATGTATTTCCAGAGGAGTAACTCAGAGAAGAAACAGGGGCCTCCTCTCTGTAGCTCCTTGCCCTCTCTCCGGGTCTGCAGATACCCTCCTAATTGAGCCTCGCCTTGGCTCGGGGACACAGCCCTTCTGTCCAGAGAGAACTAGTAAGCCAACTATGCCAGAGCTGTCATCTGAATTAGTTGGAGCCTGCCTCAGGAGGGTTATAGTTAAAACTATTGGGCTCTATTTGAGCTCGCCACAGAAATAAAACAGTTAAACTCTTCCAACACGGAGCCAAAATGAGCAACTTTACTCCTCAGACGTATTCAGACACACCTACAAGTGATTCACTCAGAGCTGAGTGAACACTGTTTGTTTGCAAGGTATTTAGGACAATGATACATCTACAGAGAAGAAAAACAACAATGCTTCGAGGCCAATTTGAGCTGCCTCTGGAATAGTAAATATATGCCACACATACATGTGCTGACACAGATGGATACACCAGCGCGCATACCGAAACATAGTCACAGGAGAAATGCAAACAAACATCAACCTGTCTGTTCTTGCTGGTGGCTGTTTACCAGTCTGGTGTTTACTGTCACTCGTCCAATATCCCTGACGCAGGAACGCAAACACACTATCGCACACACTGACATACCAAGCCTGCATACTATCACGTTTGCCTCAACACAGGATGTCAAAAATTCCAGTCTAGGATCAGAACGGCACGTGTAAATTTTGACTTGTGTGTCGTGGGTCATTTAAAACGAATCTTTCGTTTCTGGCTGATCTGGGATCATCTCTCCTCTCCGAATCCTTCTCATTCTGTCTGACTGAAGCTCTGCACTCACATTGTGAGCAGAGGGAGAGAGACAGAGCAACAGACGAGTGGAAAAACAGACAGAGAACTTCAAAGCCAATGAGACAGCAGCCATAGAATTTTAATAAACCCCCTTTTTTTCCTCTGATGGCTGGTGTATGTGTTCGGGGCTGCCGAACTGAGCACCACACAAGACCACAGACAGACACCAGCCATGGCACATGCATGCACAAACAGGCAGGCACGCGCACACATGCACACGCACACGCACACGCACACACACACACACACACACAGGACAGCAGAGGCCTTTGTTACTCACCTGCTGCACTTCGGTCTCTCCGTTTGAGGTCTTCTCGGTGTACACAAACGAGTTGAAAATCCTCTGCGGAGAGAGAAGCAGAAACAGTGATGTTAGAATGGGAGGAATGCTGAAGATTCAGAACCAGTGGTTGAAAAACCATCACCTGAGGAAACATCAGATTTAGTTTCAGGTGTTGTTGAGCAGAAACCGTGTTTATTTACATGCTGGATTCAATAAATCTATAAAAAAGTGCGACAGATTTGTGGAAAAAGGTGATTACAAAAAGTACTTTCCCTGTAGACTTGCAAACGAATGTTTCATTTCCGCATATAATCTGAATAGTTGAAACATTCACATCTCTTTATGCACATGGAACGACTGCACAACATCATATTACTAAGGAATCCAGTCAAACTAGGCCCTGTTTGTGGCGGTGTGCCATTCATGCTAATTAAGCCCGCCAGCTCTAATGAAGCTGTCACCACAGCTGGGAACTGAAATTTGAGAGTAGAAAAAAAAAAAAACATTCAAGCCATTCAAGTCGAAATACAGCAAAAAGGCTCAATAAGATCATTCTACATATTAATAATGTCACCACGTATCACACAGGTTAACACCACATGATTGTGCAATGAGCCATTCAGGGGATTCCAAATGATTCCCTGTATTATGACGGTACTTAACAAATTCTTGGGTGACTACACACAATTAACAGCACCAAAAATAATTTCACTAACAGAGACACACAAGTTGTTAATGCTCTGATTCTAGATCCAGAGAGTAAGGCAGAGACATTAACAATTGTACTGATGGATTTCTCTGCTAAGACAAGTGCATCTGGAGTCATTTTATTTGAACGACAAACTTGATTATCTGCCAAAGGAAACAACCCTTAGACCCAGACAGCACACTTCTGTCATTTACATCAGTTTCTTGGTTTGGAGGGAGAATGTGTCACCTGTCTAACTTTTAGGATCTGCTATAACACAGAACGAAGGTTTTCATGAGCCCAAATCGCAAGCTGACGGTAAAATTCCCCACTCCCTTTCCAGACCGAAACACTGTAATAGTCCCTGATTTATATTGTTAAGTGGACAGGAAGTGGAGTGGTGCATTAAGGCATGGAGAAAATGAGTCCTGGTGTGACCTCAGCGCTCACGAGAGCCACGGGATAAGAGCTGCAGACCTGATCTGATGAAAAAACACACAGCAACACACAGGCATTTATTCAGAGGGTCTCCTGAGTCCCATCAGCTAAATATTCTCTCGTTCTCTTGCTAACACACACTCGAACACACACTTCTGAAAGCACAGGCAGCAGTTCTGTGTGGCAGCTACAGAGTAGCGCTAACGTCTGTGTTGAGGCAGCAGGTAGGCAGGTGTTTCAATGGAAGCTGTTCCGCCACACAAAGCTTCAAATTGCCTGGTTTCCGCACCGCAACCATTTCCCGCAGCCCGTCCACACCTTCTGTTAGACACATTCTAGAGGGTACCAATTACCCACAATGCACCATGCTTAATACTAACCTGGAGCTGATTCTCTATCAACTAATTGCCTTGCTGCAGCTACATCTTCCCACTTTTCACTGGACCTCCTGACAAATTTAAACATGTGCTTTCACACTACTAAAGGGCAACATGAGCTTTAGGATGTTATTGCCGTCGAAACATGAGAAGATCCTGGCTTTATCGGTTATGCCTAAAAGAAAGAAAGAAAGAAAGAACCCACTCAATCCTTGTTGCCAGCGCCACCTATTGGCAGTATATCAAACCTTTTTGATCAGTCTGACAAATATTTGATTAACCCTCTGAACTCTGGTCACATTTTTATTCACTGTGGGTTAATTTTTAGTGCAATTTAAAGAGCTGCACTTCTATGGAAACGGCAAAATGATGGCGAAAAGTAGGATGTCTTGCATGCAGTATAACAATGCAATAAATCATTAAAAAATAAAAAAAACAAATTTACATTTCTTGCATTATCTATTTTACAAAAAGAAGAACAGAATCATCATGTACAAGATATTTCCAAGTGCCCACAGGTGTTAACGATATTTGGAAAATGGTGGCTGTGCATGGACATATAGATATTTTACTACTTATAGTTTAAACTTGCTTCCATACTTGCCACCTATCTGCTCTGTGTAAATAGCCTGCAGATCAGTCCAGTTTAGCTCAGTGGTTTCTGAATTTTATCATGTGACTGTTGCTTGCATCTGAATCACTGATGGCTCAGCTCCTGTGAGGAGCTCAGTGTTTTTTGTTTCAACAGTTCAAAACTGGTTATTCATGGCGAATTGTTAAACAAAACACGAAGAAGGAAGTGATCTTGATGAAATATCACAATTGTAAGCTTAGGTTTGGATGATCTTTCCAACAAAACACACATAGGTAGTTCAAGGATCATTGGATTCTTCAGTTTCCATCTCCGATAAATGGTGTCATTTTGGTGATTTCTGAAGAAAACATAGTTTTCAAACCTGTTGCCGGGTTAATTGAGAAATGAATCATTTGGTCCATCATTTCCTAGAGCCCCCAGCTGACACTATTAAATGTCTTTTTTGTTTGCATATTAGTCCACAAGCCAAAATGTTCAGAATACTTTTCTCTAAGGCACAGCAAAAATATACCAATAAGTGATTATAATTTTTCCATTGATTAACTAATTGAAAGATAAACTAATCATTGCAGCTCTAATTGAAAAATACCTTAACAGAATGAAAAGTATAAATACACAAGCGCACAGAAATACACAGTCAGGCAGTGACAGACAAAAACAAACAGATGCAACTGTTCACTGGAATGTCTTTACAATGCCCTCTTCTGGAGCATAATTAGTCTTTTCAGCTTACACTCTGGTAAATTAGAATTCAATCTAATTTCTGAAAATTCAATTATGTGTATTGTGCCCTATAAATGCTGACTGGCAATAACATAAACACGGTCTTCAACAAAATGTATATAAAGTGCCAAGTTTTAATCCAGATTGTCTAAATAGACTCAGCAGTTGTAATGACTGACTGTTTTTGTACATATTTCTTTCATTTTACAGGCCACGTGACTAACACTGGAGTGCTATACAAACAGTTTCATTATGTTATTATTACATACACACATACGTACAGCTGCATATTTCACTACTGAGCTTTTGCAACGTGCAAAACTAAGCCCAGACAGTCTACTGTTCCACACCCTTCTTAGTGGAAAAACAGCAGGTCCAAGATGTGGAACTGTCAAATAAACTCCAACAAGCACACACAAACAGAACTGCCACTACTTAGCAGGAATTATGTGCCTTTAAAACTTAAAACTACACTAACAAAAAGAGGAGAAATATGGGACAGCGGGGGGGATAGGCACTGGGAAGGAGAACTGCATTTTTCCATTAAGCCAGCAATCCTGAAAAATTGGGAACAAATCCTAAAGAGAGAGAGAGAGAAACCTCCTGTTGTTGATTAGCCACAGGTTAGCTGTCTTTCCCCCAGTGCCTTGAGTGTTTGTTGTTGGAGCTGCTTTGCGGTTTTCACAGCTATGGAGCAGCCGGGGAGGAATGCTCTGCTCTGAAACCTGAGAGGCCTGAGGCTGCCTGGGCCACCGTGGGCCTGTGGCCTCCCGTGACCCATAATCAAACACCCACACATACGCAGGTACACACACACAACTACTGTGTTGGTCTTCCACATACACCTCACTGCTTACTTCTTCTGGGGAAAGCTTGGCATGATGGAAAAAATGACATCGTCAATCACAAATACCAGGAAATGACAAGTGTACATACGGGACATCCAGCTGGTGGAGGTTAAACAGGATATTTACAGATAGCACAGCTCTAATAGAAAAAACATTTCCATTATTTTATTAAATGTGGACAAATATGGATAACGAACCAACGTCATTAAAAGTCATTTACAACCTAACCTACTTTGCAGTGCCCATGCTCCAATCAAGACTCAACCAGATATTTGCAAAAACGCGAAATACAATGCACCAAATGCAAACATTTTACAAGTTAAATAGCATGACGACAAGTACCATATGATTTACAACTACATGACTGATGCCTCTACAAAAACTGACTCAACTTGCGCTTCCAAAAAATGTGATTCATGACTATTAAACAAATCCCAGAATAAAACTGGAATGATTGACAACACATTACCCACAACGTATGTACAGTGCATAAAGCATGTTCATGTCCTTGGCATATGAAAGCATCCGTCTAACCTTTCAGCTCAGTGGAGAAATAATCACATTATTCTGAAACACTGTTGCTTCATTTTAGACAGCAGCATTATGAGCTTTAAGCCTTATTTATGAAGCAGTGAAATAAAGTCAGCGTATAGCAATAGACCACTGGTACAGAGTGCACGTACGGCAGCAATCTTTCTGGATAACTAATGAATTAAACTTGCAAACAAACCAGCATACCTCTTTAAGAATACCCAAATGTTGTTTTGTCTCTAATGCAATGAATAATTCTAAAATGGACACTTAAAAAGGACCCAGAATCTATATAAATAACCATCTTTCTGACATCTAAGCTCCCAAGAAATGCATTGAAACTGCTGTCCATTGATCACAGAGCACCAGCCTTTGTCTCATTAGGCCAGTTTTTAAGTCCACCCACCTTGGGGTTAATCCCAACCACAGTCGACTGGTTCGCAGGAATGGCTAAACCTCAGTGGAGGCTCAAACTGTGAGTTACAAAGCTAAATATCAGAACTTGCACTTCTTCAATCCTGGGCTATATTTGGTGTTGACAGAAGCATTTGTTGGTTGTTGGGATATATAAGGAAAGACTGGTGCATGTATAAGAATAACCGACTTATCGTTTAAGCTTTTTCTCAGCCAGGAGAAGAGGAGGATTAAGACTTAGCAGACATAAACATCAGGAGAAAACTTTTGCAGCGCTGTCAGTTTTAGAGTAAGTTTTAGTATATGCCATTAAAATGTACTGTTGATGCCCCTTTATCATTATGTTTCTCCATCTCTGCACAGTGTTACAGTAGCTTATATGAACACTTAAACTGAGGGAGCCCTCTATGTATACAGCATCCATTTAATTGGGCTTGCCTCTTCAGCTCTTCTGTCAGGCTCTCTTGGGGATGCCATAAACTACCCCAAGAGGCCCTTCTTCTTTAAAGTGACTCTTTTGTTCGAGGTGCAGCAGTGAATAAAATCTAGACAGATGACTGATGACACCAGCCATGTATGTTTCTAAAGGAAACAATGGGAAGAAATGGGCATCACAGGAGAACACGTAAAGGAAAACAAGACTGTAGGGCGGTGGAGGAAAGGTAGGGAAGACAGGAAGTGTAGGTTGGGCTGAATTTGGAATACATCTATTAGCAATTCACCCATCTTCAAAGCACAGAGTGGAGCCGTGAGCCGCACTAATAACTAAGAGTCTGCACACAAATATGTCCATCCACAGAAGCACACACTCCTGTTAATCCTGTCTTCGGGGCTTCAGTGGTCCAAGGTTCATCTGTGAACACACTGGAGGGCAAAACGGGATCATCTCCTGGGTGGGGCTAAATTCAAAGTCACTCCATGCCAACTGTGAATCAAATAAGTGTGTGGGCTACAAATATGCACAAGTCTGGTGCATGTGTGTAACTCATCGATTGCTTACCTGTAAGAAATTTCTATGACCGTGAAGGTCATAAACACACACACACTTTCCACATTCACACATTTGGCTGCAGTGGAGATGTTTTGGAGCTGTGCGGCCAGAAAGATTGGTTTCCATACAACTGACAGATAAAAGCCCAAAGCCCAAGGGACAGTAACTGCTGCTTCCTCCATGCTGCTGGTATACAGCCCAGCTCTCTCCTTCCTTCAGAACTTTATCCCCCCTCAGCTTTTCCTCTCTCCCTCCATCCCTCCCTGCCCCCAGCCAACTCTCCGCTCACTGCACTACAAAGGGCTGGAAGCCAAGGATGCGGCATTAGAGCTTCGTCTCTGATGTGTGTGTGTGTTGTTGTGTTTTTTTTTTCCTAGACCCTTGCCATGTCTTCATCTCCAACCTCACCTCCCATCTCGATTTTTTTCTGAACGCTACAAAGCAGAGCCAGGAAACAGGCACCTGGGAGAGGAAAAGCGAGCAGGAGAAAGGGAGCAGAGTTTCTGTATTTTCGCAATAGTGCAAAAAAACGGTGAAATAATTGCACCTGCAGTTTAAAGCTTCATAACACACAGGCCCGAAGAATAGAAGAAGAAAAAACATTTGTATTCATTCGTTTTTCTATGGGAATAAAACTGGTGCACTACCCTAGAAAACAAAGAAATAGTTCATAGGATATATTCAATGCGTTTCCTATCAATTATAACTGTGTGCAACACAACTATAGCTCAGGAGTCAAATGTGGCTCTCTAGCTAGGACCACGGTAGTCGTAAGTTTTGTAAACTAAGAAAACAAAAGGAAGGTTTGTTAGTCTTTAAATCAATGAAATATACATATGTAAATAAAGCATAAGGTAATATTCTTAAAAGGAAACTGATTTAAGGCATTTGAAGAGTTGAAGGGTTACATCATTCAGCTGTTCAGCACCAGTGAGAAGCGTCAGTGTAACTTCAAAGCAGCAGCTAGTAACATTTTCCTATAAAGAACACATTTAATAACTGTGTTTAAAGACCCTTGGCAGAGCGTATATGCAACAGAATGTATCTGTTTAACTACTATGCCTGCAATGTACATACAGCATAGAGTTGTGGCAAAACAAGACAGCAAGCTTTTTTTGTGATTGCTGTTTGTTCCGTTTCTGGACCCTTCACAACGCTGTGAGACCGTTTTCAGATTTGTATACGATAGATAAGTTGACATCTTTGGGGCGGGGATGGTCTGCATTTGTTACCCATCCAGTTCAGACACAGTAGCACTGTAATTCCTCTCAGCTCTATGGAGTGTTTTGCCAACTTTCAGGTCACTGTTTTGGGTTTCAAATAGGATTTTTGATTAAATCTCACCGACGACAAACAGCAGAGTTAGCATGTAGCTGATGATGCCATAAGACACCGTGTCTTTTTAATGCAGAGAGCTTGTGTTGCTTCCAAATGACAAAAATTAAAAATAAAAACACAATACATCAATTGATGCATTTATAAAGTGACATTACTCAGTGAGATTAAATGTACTTTTGGTGAAATTTATGGTCTATATGCACATATATGACACAGACATAACACTTTAATGAAAAAACTGTGTACATATTACTGATATAAATCAACACTGGCCTATAGGAGAGAGATAATTCAATGCCTTGTGTTTCAAATGGTTTGAGTTTTTGCTCATTTTTGAATGCATGTCTTTGTCACTGCATAAAAACCAAGCTACCATAACAGTGCCAAAAAGAAGAAGACGTTAACAATCCAGAAATCACAAGAAGAAATGTGGGGAGGGTCACTGGAACGTCCCTTTGTGGAAAATCTACTGACACACATTATCGTTAACTGCAGATAAGAGGAAAAATATATGCAACTATTTAGTCTTTCCAGAAATCCTAAAAATCTTGTTTAGTGGACAAGGCCCAGCAGATTGTGTAGACTTCCAAAGTGTGCTTTCGATGCTTTGAATGAACCCTGAAATCATCAAGGCTTTGACCCTGGCACCACAAAAAAAGAAGGAAAACTGAGGGAGAGGTTGAGTAGGAAGAGGCATGTCAAAGCTGGATCTCTAAATGTCACTGTAATGGCCGTAGAGAAACCAAACCCTTGCTAATTAAGTGTGTCTCCATTTCAACCCAGTGGAGCAGGTTGGTTAATTAAATGACTGGCCGTCAGTGTCTGCCAACTGCTTGCTGTTGCATTTAGAGGGTGCTGGGGGTCAATTTAATTTGCTTGAATCTAACTAACGGACAACCTGAGGCAATGGCTCCAAAGCCCCAGCCCACACACTGTGTTTAGCGTGGGAAGCACATGTTAGTGTGTAGTCTGCTACTCAAAGACTTCACCGTGGTTATTTCAGATTCACCATGCTTCATTTTCAGTCGTCTATACATGTATCTGTGTACTTGTGGATGTTTCTGTGAAGTTGGAAATGTGGAAAAATACAGAGAGGATTGATGCCATGTGCAGAAAAGATTCCTGTTCTTTATAACTTCATAAAAACACAACTGGGTTGTCATAGTAATGCTGTAATGGATAAAACAGTCTTTTAGGACTAGGCTTAAATCCCCTGGTGCACTGGGTGCTGCAGAGAAACACTGACTGATCACACTTTTATGCTTGATGTCTATTGTCAATCTTTTACGTTTATGCCTCATTCTTACACTGCTAGGGCTGGACTGGATTTCAGTCACAGTTAAGCTGAAAAAGAAATGACTGGATCCTTGGGAAGAAATCACAAAGTAATGCAGTAATTTGAAACCCTGATGTACCCACATTGGTTTGTCAGAGCTTTACAGTGCAGTCAATGGACAGTTTGGCAGAAAGCGATACTAGACCTGCAAATTTGCTTGAAATTTCTGGAAGAGATACAAAGACAGAACAACACAGATTGCCCTTTAGCGGACCCTGATCCAAGCAGCGAGGGTGGGGTGGCAGTTTTACTCTGCTGTCAGAGAATCCAGCTTTGGGGACATAAAGTGAAGACTGGGAACCTGTTCAACATCTGACAAGTCTAAGGTCGCATATGATGGTTTTTCAACATGGACCAACTTACAGAAAAAGCCACACACAACAATGGCCCTCAGACATTTCCCACCACAGTCTGACCCTAGATTCAATTCTCATGAACAGTCTGCATTCAAAATGGTTTGGCGTCTTATTAATGACACTTGACATTTCTAATATTTGCTTTTTAAAGTACAAATGAATAAAGCTTGGAGGTAAGCCGACTATTTTCATTACTAATAAATCTGCTACTTATTTTGGAAATTGTTTGGTCTCAAAATGGAAACACACTAGCAGGTCCATCTTTGTTTTCTTTTGATCAGCTTATTGATTAATCAACTAATTACTGAAGCTCTTGCCTGTATAGCAAGGACATATAGGATTTATGTTGTTCTTTTTTGGCCTGGTTTCTCAAATTTTTACTTGAAAACTTGATTGATTGTATTTTTGCAAACTAGCGAGCCTGAAAAATTTCAAAATGGCTGTTCTTTCAAAAGTACAAGAGAACAAATCCTTTAACCGAGTCAAAAACACAGATCAAAATCACAATAAGTTCTTAAATGACAAGAAGTAAACTGTATCCTGGTCCCTCAGCAAGTTTCTGAACACATCTACAGATGCTCACCTGCAACGCACAAGTGTGCAAATGGGCCAGTGCCTTTCTATGGTGAACTCTAAATGGACTTTCTTTATCTGCCTCCACCTCATTCAACCAGGGTCTCCTCCAGTCCAATGTGGCGGGAGGGTGAGGCCTGTCAGCTACCGGGTGCTGTGGTTCTGAAATAACAAGACCCCCTTTTGTCCAAACAGCGTCAGAGCCGAGAGAGAGAGAGAGAGAGGGAGTCACCACCATGCAGATACCAACAGCCTCCCCACCAACTCCTACGTCTCCCCAAGAGGCTCTCAGTCTCAGCCTGGGATGTTTGCTCTCCTTCTCCACCAGACAGGACATAATGCTTTCCACATGTGAAAGAAAAAAAGGATGGAATGGAGGGTGGAGGACAGAAGGAGTAAAGGGGGATGAGAGAAGTGTGGAAAAGTGGGGCGGGGTCAGACGAGAGCAGAAAAAAAGTGTGGTGTGACAGAAACTTAGCCATACCAAAGACAGGTTGATGTTTACTTAAAGCTTTAACTAGGAAAAAAGATGCAAAACCTGAAAATGTGACAGAAATTGGCCTTTATTTGGTACTAATGAAGAGACAGTAACATATAGAAGGTCCGATATACTGTATATGGGTCTGGCTTTATTCAAAATGAGGTGTATTTTGCTTTTTTCTTTATTCTTTCTTAATTACTTTGTTATTGCTGCAAGATGAGGGCTGTGTTTAACAACCTAATTTGAACATTGCTATTGCTGCAAAATAAACAGAGATAAAACTGAAAGTAACAGTGGTTGCAGATGTTTTACTTTCTTGTCCCTGCAAGCTCAAGCAGACTTCTAGTACATCTAATACCACCCCATTTACCGCATTTGCAGGATAAAGGATGGTAATGAACCATCTGAACTGTGGCTTAGCTGCAATCCAAAAATGAAGCATTGTAACTCACTCGAGAGACATAATCTAGGAGCTTAGTGAGAGTAAATGAGGCTTCTGGCTCTCTTTGTCTGTCACTGGGTGTTAAGAAACAATGACACGAGTGTTATGGGTACTCAGCATCGCATAATAAACTGTGGGCAGAAAGGAGAGTGAAGGACACGGGGTAAACAGAGAGATATTCAGCCCTGGACTGTCTTAAGTTCTGTGATACAAACACACGTCATTCAAAGGTCACAACTCTGTATGATTCTCCAGGTTCCTCTATTTAGCACAAAACTACGGGGTGTGCCTGAGAGCATATGTCAAGTGCATGCGGTAAGAGGCACTGGGCATAAGTCATTACCTTATGGTTTTCACCGCACAAGGTCTTTGAAGTCAAAGCAGTCGAGTCATTAAAACAAGGCCTCGGGCCACAGTAACCACACACTAATCATGCCCAACTAATTGGACGTGCTAAAACTTTATGAAAAACAAATTTTTAATGGTCATGTTCCTAATTTTTCAGTAAAAGTTCACATACAGTTTTAAGCTCAATGCAAAATCCATGATCTTAGAGACAAGGACAGCCTTTATAAGTAGTGGATCTAAATAAGCCGCACAAGTTTCTCATCGGGTATCTGACAGATTTACTTAACTTTTTGGACTCTAACCTGAAAGCAGCAACACATATAGTATGTATCTGCAGTAGCGCCAGGCCTGCAGTGCACTGTGGGAATAGCAACTTGCTGCTAAAGTGGAGCCAATGTGAAAACGTTCCAAAGGCTGATCAAAGCTGCATACCTGAGCACCTCCATTAAGGTGATAAAATCTAGGAGTGAAAGAGGACCAAAACAAAACCTCACACACTGCGGTCAAATTAGTTCAACAAAGGAATGCACGATAATGAGAAAAAATTCTCTGTTTTTATGGGGGCTTTGAATGTTTCTCCACATCAAAGGGCCCATAAATAACGGTTTTTGTGTTCGCATAATATGAGTGTGACTGAAAGCCAAAATGTGACTGTGGTTAAACCAGCAAGCACTGTGCTGCCACGCACTCAAGAGTAATCAGTGATTTACACGTCTTGTAAATAAACGTGGAGGAAGCGAGTCAGTGAGGAATTGAATTAAGTACTGTGTTCGTATCGTATGACCAACTTAATGGCAAGAATGCTGGTAAATGAGTGTGAGGATCAGGATGTGGAAGCTGATGAAAACATAAAAAGAATCTCTGCTGCAGCTTGGATAATGTGCACAATATACCCCTTGAACTAGGAATCTGTAGGAATAGATACACAGCTTTTAACATTTGAAAATCAGAGAGACAGAACTAAAGTGATAGCGACTCTGTACTTTGTGCTTCTTATTTTGTCACAGCTGGGATTTTTGACTAAATAAAAATAAACTCTCCATGATCACGCGATTCAGAACCAACAGCTCTGAGCGAAACGACAAAACAACCTATCCGAAGCCAACAGGCAGCACAGCCGTGGAAACCAAGCAAAGTCTCCAAAACACTTAACCTCTGGACTGGGCTTCAGCCACCTCAGGCCCGATGCCAGCCTACCAGCAGCCTCTGGCACCACAAGTCCCAGTCACACCCTAGTGGTACACCCTGCCACGGCCAAAACTTCATACCGACTCAGAGAGAGTGTGTGTGAAAGTACTGCCACTGATAAACCATCAGCTGCGGTCCAAAAAAGGGGGTGAGACGGAGAAACAGACGCACAGAGCGCAAAGGCCTCATCACCCAGCCCCAATAAAATTCAAAACTTTGATATACTGCATGCCTCCTGCCAAGAAAGCCCTTCTCTCATCCAAGTGAAAGGATGTTCAGATGGGGCGCCTGCACTGTCTGCACAAACTATCCTGGATTATCTTCACATTCCTGTGCTGTGGACTCATCTGTAAGGGCTTTCACTGGCCGTTTCCAAGGCTCGGCATATCACAGCGTAGATAAATCTGTGTAAATGCTGTCACCATGATCAGGAGAAAATCGAAGACTGTTTTTTTTAATTTGCACCAGTACTAATTCTGTCATTTTTGATAAAAATTAATGAAGGTTGAAGAATCCGTCAGAATACGCGATGGAAGGAATCAGATTGAATAATGGCTCTCACACTATGAGAGACAGAGAAAGATAAGGAGAGATAACAGAAATGACTCAAACAATGTTATTATACGAGGCAGGTGAATGTGAGGGAGTCGAAGAAAAACGGCGGAGGAACAGGGGGAGAGATGTTAAAGAGATAAAGAAGAAGAAAGGACATGGGACAGAGAGGAGAAAAAATGTTCCTGGGGTGGTCTCCTTCTCGGGTTTCTGAGCACGATGTGAGATCATGTCTGGCCACTGTTAGAAGGTCTCTCTATAGACAGAGCGCTTTGTTCTAATTCATGTACTCTTAGGGCAGTTACACGCACTGATTAATAGAGGCAGGGGTCGCTCTGCAGAGAGGATTAAGCTACATATGATACTGGTTTTGACTTTGGCAAGCTAAACTAGCACAGTCTAGTCCGGCCGACCCCTGTTGGAATGGCCTGTACCTAAGAAATCTCAGGGACATTTGATCATAGTTTGACCAAACAGAAACAAATGTCCTATGCAACATTATATGTCATGTCATACCTCGGCTGAATGCCAGTGTAAATATAGCAGGGGTTGCTATTATTTAGTAGCTACATATATGAAATTACAGTTGCAAAGCCTGATCTTAAGTTAAATCCTACCTTTTTAAGTGTTTCAAGGTATGATTTACAGCTTCCTGTTTTAAGGTACTGACTTAACTATTTTAAATTGATGTAAGTAATAATAATAATACTTTATTCTATAGTTGAATTAATGCTTTCAATTAAACACAATGTGCTTCACATAGAAAGAACATATACAATAGAAAACATATAAATAAGTTTAAACAGTATACAACTGCTGTGCAGTAAATTCTATGTTTATGAGGTTATAATGTGCAATTTTGGTTAAAGCTGCTTTGTAGAGGTGTTGATTCAACCTACTAGACAGTATAGATGCAGTCGTTTGTGCTACAGCTGAACACACAAAACATTAGGAACATTTGTTAGCATAAGAAAATAATTTAACTTAACAGGACTATAGCTGCCAAGTTTACCATCCAACTAAAGCCATTTTCAAAACAGTTTTATCAAAAATTGAGCAAAACAGACTTCATGAAACTAGTATTTATTGATTTGCTGCTGCATTAGCTTGAATAATTTTCAAATATGTGCATGTAATAAAATGGCAACTGAGCCAAGTTACCATTAAAAGGTTTAAAAAAAAAAAAAAAAAGGTTAATAAAACGTCTTGACAATAACCATCTCAGTGCGACTCCACCCTGTCAAACTGCTGCCACTTCTATTCATTTCTTATTTACATCTTTCATTCCAAAGACAGATTTCTCAGAGATTGAAACAAACTGGAACAAAACATCTCCCTGACTCACCCACAACAACATAACTGGGTCAAATCCTGACAATGAATGATGCACAAATGGCATCGAGGGAACTGAGTATGAATGGAAAAATTTATGCCATTTTAAAACAACACCGCAACAATTTGAGGCATTAAATGTGCTGTTTCTACACTCCAGTTTCTTCACCTTTTGCATCACACATTTTCTGAAAAGTGCACAGATTTGCTGAGAAAACTGTTTAAACTCTGAGATAGAAAGCGCACTTTGTCTGGGCATAAAGGCCTTCAAAAGTCGTCATGTTCAAGAGAATGGGACGGTGCAGCAAGTATGTGTCCTAGCACTGATGTTGAGTCATGCAGATGGCTTTCAATATATCTGCAAGGCTTCTTTAGGTTAAAACACCTGTTGCCCCATACATTGGAGGGGAACACAAATCTGTTTGTGTCATAAAGAAAAGAAACACAGTTTTCTTTCACGACAAAAAAAAAAGGCAAGGAAGTCAAAATTTCCTTCCCTCTGGAAACAATGTTGATCTGATAATCAGATAACATCCATTGGTTCACAATGAGGTCTCCCAAACATTCAGCCCTTCTTGACGAAAACATACGATGCACATTCCCAGACATATGAGGGCAACAGGTGTCGACCATTATATATAAACGACAACATTCAAAACACACTATAACTAATAGAAAACATCATTACCAAGTAGAGTAATGAGTGTCATAGCATAACACAGCACTGCACAACATTAATCTTTATGACTTGAGATGATTAACTGGATGCAGGATTTGTGTTGGCGACTCAGCGTGCCGAGGGAGGCAACCTGGGAGCTGTGGTGAGGAAGGAAAACATCAGCCCATGCTCGGCTAAATTACTGAAATACACATACAAGCTAGTCTATGCGCAGTCGTACAGACGCACGCATAAAGATGGAACAAATAACAGCCTGAGACATCATACAGTGAAAAGCTTTTTCATTCTAGTTCCACACCTGACCCGTCTACATCGACCCTCGTTTGTGGCAGGAAGCCACAATGCCAAAGAACACACATAAAATCCACGCACATGCACAAATCTCCTGCATCTGAAAACTGCCTTGGAGGAGAGAAAAACAGACCGAGAGAAAAATAGGAGAATTATGAGTAGAAAAGAATGACAGACGGTAAGGAAATAGAAATAAAAACAAAGACAGGAGGATAAGGATGAAATTAGGAAGAGGAAGGAAAAAGCAGCAGAAGCTGATGACTGAACCTTTTCATAAAATGACCTATCAGTTTGAGAAAAATAGAAAGAGCTGGTGTTTGGAGTTGAGGGTCTCTAGAGAGATCAAAGGCAGCGAGGGAGAAAGACAGATGGGGAAAAATGAAATGCAAACAGAAAGAGATTAGAAATGTGCACCTGCTGGTTTTGGCTCAGGTGAAGTGCAGACAATATTCCCACCAACTCAAATGAGACCTTTGCTATAAACACAATCCACAATGGAAGTACGAATACAAAGACTTTCTGACAAAGATCTGTGTCAAACCCAGCTGAACACTGAGTGTTGCTACAGTAAATATTTGGACATTCTGTGTATGATTCTGTGTCAGATTTCATTTATGCTGTAAAAGATGTGACTGAATTGTTGCTACACTGGCTGCGAATGGGAATCGCACACGTTACATTTACACAATTATAAAACCTATTTCCACAGCAAATCCTTTATCCACACAAAAACACACAGATCCATGTTTGTGATATCCATCAAACATAAAATCACAGCAACTTGCATGTCACACTCTGAAACGTGCAAGAATTCAAACATTTTAACTCATTTCTCATCATTGCAGCATCGTGACGCCATGTTTTCACTCACTGCTCTCCTGCTCCAAGTTTGTCTCTTTTCCTTTGAACCACAGCTATTGCTCACAGATTAATTTACTCAAACTGATTACCTTAACCCAGAACCGAAAACTGGCACATACTGTATTTTTTCGGCAGGAGTGGATTTGAATGGAAAGAGCAGTTTTTATTCACAGAAAATAGCAGGAACAACAAATTAACAAAGAAAATGGGAGAAAATTAAAAATAAATTTAGGTTTCTTTGATGAAACACACTTAGAAACGGAAAAAAATAGAAATAATTGTCTATTTTTAACAATAATATTCCAGGTTCCAGCTATCTGACAATTTAAAAGCTAGCGCTAGCTTATGAAACGTGATAGATGTCGGCTACTAGCTTGTACAGTGGGTACGGAAAGTATTCAGACCCCTTTAAATTTTTCACTCTTTGTTTCATTGCAGCCATTTGCTAAAATCAAAAAAGTTCATTTTATTTCTCATTAATGTACACTCAGCACCCTATCTTGACAGAAAGAAACAGAAATGTAGACATTTTTGCAAATTAATTAAAAAATAAAAACTGAAATATCACATGGTCATAAGTATTCAGACCCTTTACTGTGACACTCATATTTAACTCACCTGCGGTCCATTTCTTCTGATCCTCCTTGAGATGGTTCTACTTCTTCATTGGAGTCCAGCTGTGTTTAATTAAACTGATTGGACTTGATTAGGAAAGGCACACACCTGTCTATATAAGACCTTACAGCTCACAGTGCATGTCAGAGCAAATGAGAATCATGAGGTGGAAGGAACTGCCCAAGGAGCTCAGAGACAGAATTGTGGCAAGGCACAGATCTGGCCAAGGTTACAAAAGAATTTCTGCAGCACTCAAGGTTCCTAAGAGCACAGTGGCCTCCATAATCCTTAAATGGAAGAAGTTTGGGACGACCAGAACTCTTCCTAGACCTGGCCGTCCAGCCAAAGTGAGCAATCGTGGGAGAAGAGCCTTGGTGAGAGAGGTAAAGAAGAACCCAAAGATCACCGTGGCTGAGCTCCAGAGATGCAGCAGGGAGATGGGAGAAAGTTCCACAAAGTCAACTATCACTGCAGCCCTCCACCAGTCGGGCCTTTATGGCAGAGTGGCCCGACGGAAGCCTCTCCTCAGTGCAAGACATATGAAAGCCCACATAGAGTTTGCCAAAAAACACATGAAGGACTCCCAGACTATGAGAAATAAGATTCTCTGGTCTGATCAGACCAAGATTGAACTTTTTGGCGTTAATTCTAAGCGGTATGTGTGGAGAAAACCAGGCACTGCTCATCACCTGCCCAATACCATCCCAACAGTGAAACATGGTGGTGGCAGCATCATGCTATGGGGGTGTTTTTCAGCTGCAGGGACAGGACGACTGGTTGCAATTGAAGGAAAGATGAATGCAGTCAAGTACAGAGATATCCTGGAAGAAAACCTCTTCCAGAGTGCTCTGGACCTCAGACTGGGCTGAAGGTTCACCTTCCAACAAGACAATGACCCTAAGCACACAGCTAAAATAACAAAGGAGTGGCTTCAGAACAACTCTGTGACCATTCTTGACTGGCCCAGCCAGAGCCCTGACCTAAACCCAATTGAGCATCTCTGGAGAGATCTGAAAATGGCTGTCCACCAACGTTCACCATCCAACCTGACAGAACTGGAGAGGATCTGCAAGGAAGAATGGCAGAGGATCCCCAAATCCAGGTGTGAAAAACTTGTTGCATCATTTCCAAGAAGACTCATGGCTGTACTAGCTCAAAAGGGTGCTTCTACTCAATACTGAGCAAAGGGTCTGAATACTTATGACCGTGTGATATTTCAGTTTTTCTTTTTTAATAAATTTGCAAAAATTTCTACATTTCTGTTTTTTTCTGTCAAGATAGGGTGCTGAGTGTACATTAATGAGAAATAAAATGAACTTTTTTGATTTTAGCAAATGGCTGCAATGAAACAAAGAGTGAAAAATTTAAAGGGGTCTGAATACTTTCCGTACCCACTGTAAACTCGCTAACTGAAGTGATTAAGTTGCTGTAATGGGAACCAACAAAAGGCCCATTTTCTTATTACCGGAGTTGAATAAACTTGCTGGCCATTTTTTGACCATTTAAGACACATGTATTTATTTAGCTAGTACATTTTAAATCAATACTAGACAGTTAGCAGCTAACTCGTGCTAGCTGGTGAGCTAGCTGACAAGGCTGTTCTAGTTAAATTTGCTGCTGTAGCTGCTGCTCCCAAGATGCTGTATAGTGCAACAAAAGCTGAAACAACCTGAAAGAGGAAAATGCAGAAGAATGAGTTGTCCAACAGAGCTTTTGTTTCTCCTACAATATGTCTCATTTCAGGTATGAATTCAATTCCATTACAAAATGCGCAGAGACTGTTTGTGTATTCCTTCACTGTGGAGGGAACACCATGCACATCCAAGGTTACTGGTAAGAAAAGACATATATTTCTCTCCCCACTGTACATCTTACAAGCACAGTACTAGATTTATATGGCTTCTGCAAGGAATGTCTTAAATATACAAGCACATTTCAGCTTCTCTTTAGGTCCGAATTACACTTGGCATGTTTAAATGAAATCACTGGGCAGGTGGAAGCATGAAAGTGAGCACAAGTGCCTGCAGGGGCTATACGCTCCTCTATTTTCCTAAAATACATAAATAACCTAAAAAAAAAACTAAAAAGAACATCCTATAATACATAAAATGAGAGAAATATTATCCACTGGCAGATCTTTATATTTTTTTGTCACGACTGTGAAGTTAAATTCTCCCACTGTACCTCAGAGATGTGAATTTACAAGCATACTGCTTGCGTGATAATTTAAAGAAGCACGACTGCCAAGGTCAGGTCGTTTTTTTTTTTTTTTTAGTGCATATGCAACTTTCACACAACAACTTGAGAAAAAAAAGAATCTACCAGATGCATCAATCTGAGTTTTGCTATCACTGGAACTAGAGGCCTGGAGTAAATCCCAACAGAGCGAGGCTGAGTTTGAATTCCCTGAGTGTAAGTGTCACTCTTACTCCCTCATTAACTGCAGGGTTCACAGAGTGCAGCACAGAACCACAGAAGTTTTTTGGACGATTACAGGATTCAAGTTTCAAACTCACATGCGCAGATCTTCAATATGCACTAGCATATGAAAAATACATAGTTTTAATTCATTAATAGTCAAACAAACCACATGCACACGTATGTGCACATGCACACATGGTGGCTTTATTTCATGAATGTGTCAACTACGGGGGATGTCAGCTGAATATGCATCAGGGTTTTTTTCCTGTGCTGTCTAAACATCGGAAACCTCTCCTATTTAGATTCATGAGTTGATCGTTGCTGTGTGCAGAAGCTCTAGCGTGAGCGCTTTCAAAAGAGAGTGAGAGAAAGAGTTCCTCAAGGACATTCACAAGTTTCTGGTATGTAAATGACAAGGGACTTTGCTGCTGTGAATGTGAGGAGAAGGAGAGACTTGCTTCTGTGATGATGTATGCAGGAGACATATGACAGCTCCTCTTAAAAAAGAATCTCACATTTGGCAATCGTGCCTCAGTCAAACTGCCTGTTTTGGCACCTCATTAAACACCAAAAAACTATTCACATTCTCATGGTGGGTGGTATGACAGCGTGTCATATTATGTATTGATATATTTTATATATTATCGAGTCCCCTTTTCTTTTGTACCAAAAAAAAAAGACTTACATTTTTGAGAAAATGCTACTGAAATATTCTGGTTCACAGATTAATCTTTTTTGATCCGTTAAATTGTGCAGTGTTTGCTTTGTTTCAAAGTCCTGAAAAGTTTATTGGATTGTTTTCACGGTATATTTTGAAAATGTAACTGTGGTTTACATGAATTTCTAGGCATAGCTTATGACAAGGATATGTGTTCCGTGCACAACTGCTCAGTACATCACTTTGTGAGCTCAGTACACCTTGTTACCAAAATAGTTACTGTCAGAAGGATATTTTCATCTATGTATGCACGATCACAAGGTCACCGGACCACTATGTAGAGTTCACACTAAATGTAAATACCACAGAATGTATACAAAAGATGTACATAGCCATTGTGACGGTACATACTGATCCGTTGTTTATAAGTCTTGAGTTTGGCATTTGGTCATTGCCATTTTTCACTTTTGAGATCAGATGTAACAAGTGAAGGGTGGATCTGCATGAGAACACAAGGATATTACCTGTTAATCTAAGGGCAGCTGTGAGTTTAAAAAAAAAAAAAAAGCCCCACTGTACTGTTTGTTATACTCTAAATGGAACCATAATTTGCAAAACAAAGATCATGCTCTATTGAAGGAGATGTGAAATTAGCAATTGAGACCATAAATTCATTAGAAATAAGTTTACTGAGGTAACAAGCCAAGTGAGAAGCAGAGTCATTCTGTCGTTAAGTCTATAGAGTCTGATTTCTTTTTACCATCAGGGGAATCACCCCCTGCTGGACATTAGACAGAATGCAGGTTTACGGTATTTCTGCATTGGCTTCACTTTTCAGACCCAGAGGCTTGTCTTCATAGACTGAACATTCAAAGGTAAAGACCAAACTCTATTCATGTTGTCCACTAGCAACTGCAATAAAGTTTTTTCAAACCTAGTAGGCCGTATCCCCTCTGTTGGCAGCAAAAGAGAGAGACAGTTGCTTTGTGTAGTTGTAAAGCTGAAATTGCCCTGCTGGTTTTAATGGTTACTTTAACTTTTACAATAAGAATAATGACCAATGTATATATTTTTTTCTGTTGTACCAAAAATGTATTAAATCATTATTATATTGTGATATAGTTCATCTTTATAGAAATTTTATGGTGAAATATTTGGACTTTTTTCACTCTGAATTTTGTTTCACACAAATCAAAGCACTTCATCCAGTCTGACACAAATATTCTGAAGATCCAATTCCACCATAAACCAGTGCTGGTTTTCAATTTGTAACATTGTCTGCAATGATATACTGAGAGATAGTAGAGAGATATTAGAAACTATCGCAAAACAACCGCCTGTTTATGAATTTAGCCGTTTCATTATAGATACCTCACTACATACACAGGCGAAGCAATGTAAATCAACACACCATTACCAGGGCACGCATGGGCACAAGCATACGCACACACACAGACACGCAGGTGCACACAACACCAAAAATGAACACATTCACACAGGCTCCTGTTCCCACAGAGCTCAGTATCAGTCTAACAGCCCTTTCACACATAGACCAAGTAACACTGATGGATTAACGTTTCCGGAAAAGGTAAGAGATCCGGCTGTGCCCCTGTGACTGGCTGAAAACAGAAAACAGAGCAGGTTTTAGTCCGCTACATGCTTCACTTTAAAGGACAACACAGTGTTAAATAGCATCTGAGACTTTTTGACAGCCAGACTGTAGAGTTTTCCAATTTTTCTAACCAGTCTGTCTAAATTTTACTTTGCCATTATGGTACTTTCACCAAGTAGTTGATGCCTGGTGTGTTTTTGTGATAAATATATATTATTTTATGATTCTATCATATAAACAGTTTCATGCAGAGTTTTTTCTGTAATGATCCAACATGAATCTGATCCAAAAATTTCCTCCCAGGCCACGCTAAATTCACACATATCTTACTCTGTCCTGCTCCATTTGAAGAATGCGTGTGAAAGTGTGAAGCTCAAAGTTTTGCAGATGTTTAAATGATCTAAAATAACAAGTTACATCTTCAATCACAGCCACACCTAGCCAGCACCCTTAAATCATCTACAGAAACATGAATAGCTTTTCAATTAGCAGAAACAGGCTGCAGGCTGCCATGCAATGCAGCACATTGTCTGGAAACATTTATTTACATATCACAGGAGTTCCAGAAAATGCACAGAAAAGCTTAACGTTGTCTCCTGTTCAGCTGCAAAGAGATGCCAGCAGAAACCCTGGCTGACCGACAGTGCCGACACCTGGTCTAGACACAGAGATAGAAGCTAGCATGGCACCAGCCAGCCAAAGCTGGTAACAAGCTGGCCTTTTGGAAAGAAAAATCTGGAAGATACAAGACGGGAAGGACCATAGAAGAGTGGATGATAAATGAGAAAGCAGCGTAGAAAGAGTTAACTGGGCATCTGCGGGAGAAAAATACAAATGAATGCTTAAGTAATGAGACAGAGCAGCCTCCTAGGGCCACTGGCTCAACATGAAGACCTCTCAGCTAGACTGACAGTACTTATTTCACTAACACAGACTGTCAGTGTCTTCTGGACAGGAGACAGCTCCTCCTTCAATCACAGCTTTCTGTACTAGGAGAAATACCCAGTAAGGATCCAGAGAAATTCAACATCGGATCAGCATGGAAGCCATCTTCATGAAAAACAAATTGCTTAAAGGGTTTTCTCCACATTCTTTAGTGTCTTAACAGACGTTGCTGTGGTGTTTCTGCACCGCACAGAAATCAAACGTCCCTTTCAGTCATGAGGTTTGAACTCATTCAGAATTAATGCAAAAAGGTCAGGCTTCCTGACATAGATTTGATTTCAGTGAGCACTTTTCTAATTTTAAGGGGGTTTAATGCAGAGCTCCAGACTAGCTTTTGACACTGGTTGCTATAGAGTAGCCAACTTTACCACTGCACCTCCAGTTTTGCAAATAATACATTTTACACAATTTCATAATAAATTACAATTGTAAATAAAATTAAATGGTGCAAAACAATGTTTTGTACATTTCTTTTTCATAAGGCTGATCTGGGACTTACCTTTAATGAATGGCAGCTGCTCTTGACTATATTACAAGCAGTGTTAAAATTTATTATCTTGCTTATTACTCACTGTTTATGTTTTGCTGCCTGGTGCTGTAGGGAAGAATGCCGTTCTGCCAGTCACACACCTTCCATGCACAGGACGAGTTTTGTGGAGATACTGATCTCTTTTTAACATTCTAGACTGCAACGTTGATTATTGACAACAAAAGCACTGTCTAATAGTTTGTTTTGTCACACTTCAGTGTTTCCCACTGCTTGAGAATATACTTGTGGTGATGGGTGACATGATAATACCCGTGTGCAGGCAGAGATTAATGCAGTTTAGAAAGGTTGTTGTTTTATGACGCTACAATTTACATACGTCCCCTGAACACCTCACATGGATCAGTAGGCTCTACTGGCCGTTTGTACACTGAGAAGCCTCTCGTCCCCACTTAGCTGCTGCAGCACACACACCGTAGACAGACGTGTCACCCAAAATGTGTTGTAAAACAGTGACATAAGGCATACGTGATCTTAAACAACAAAAACATGTTTCATTTATATTTATCTGCATTTTTCATCACTCTACTACATTCACAGATTACTACAAACTCAAAGTGCAATTATAGCGATTACATTCAACATTTTAAGACTTTCTGTGAACTCAAGCACTTTCAATGTCTTGAAAAGTGGTCTATTATGGGATGGCTACACCATTTGCCGGTACCAGGACTGTCGTAGCTAACGTTAGCTCTGGTGCTAACAGCGACATGTTTTGCATTGAGGTGATACCGTTGGCTTTAAGTGCTGCAGTGATAAGAAAACTCGCACAATTTGCACACAACCACGCTTTTATCCAAGCTTCCATTGCAAAGTTTTATCGAAGAAAACTTTCCGCCCAACAAGCCAAGCAATGCGGTCTCGTCTTCCTTCACTGTCCACCAAACTTTCTTGCGCGCTGACATCACTCAGTGCTTCCTGTGCATCTTCTTCATGGCTGGCAAACAGACTGTAAGTTCACTACTGCCACCTACTGGGCTGGAGTGTTCATCAGTGTTACTGGTGTGCCAGAAATTAGTGAACTGAAAAGGGTGCGATTAAATGCGTTATTTTTTTGAACACAGTATTTTTTTATTGTAATTAAGTAACCAAAATTAACGCATTAAAGTCCCAGCTCTATATTCCACACAAAGACCAGTTGACACCATCAGCCCCCCAAACCACTAGTTCGTTATAACTATGCAGTGAAATCAAACCAAGGAGGCCACAAAGAAAACCTGGACAATTGCATTAAACAGTCAGAGAGAACATTTTCAAGATGGTCCCTATGCAACAAGAGCAATATGTTTTTATGAGCCAGAGACCTCGTGTGAGACATTCTGATTATTACTTGGCCATTAAGAGGGATACATTACAAACCTAAAGGCCCGGTTATCATATCTAACCTAAATGAGCTCTGTTCTCTGCTGGGCTGACGTCCCAGTGGGAAGGAAATGTACACTGTAAGGTTAAGAGCAAAGCTGTTTGACTGAAAAAACATCATGCTGTACTGGCACCTGCGCTGAATGATAGGATTAAAAAAATAAATTAAAAAATCAGATTGCAATTATTTGAATAGACATTGCTGCTGTGATATAGCTGTTTTAGAACAAATGATAATGACTGCATAGTAAGTTTCATTTTCTCTGAATAAACAACTAAAAATGATCAGGTTCTTGCTTTGATCTGTGCCAACAATTATGTTTTCATACATGTGGAGAGAGTTTTTTGCACCTTTACCAAAAAAACTGTAGCTTCCGCTGTTTGGATAATATTTCAATGAATTGCTCAACCATACCTATCACACCTGGAAGAAGTGCATCAACACCTGGATCTCTGCATTGTAACAAAGACGTCAAAATTACACTGAAATTCTGAATAAAGAAAGAGTTGTATTTCTAGGGTGATCTTGTGTAATGTTGATGTGCCAGCAGGAGAAAATGGCCGTCTCTGTGTTAAACAATGGAGCCTGTTTGGCTTTAATAATGCTCATCTTCCATTACGTTTGAGTCAGCCCAGATCAAATAAAGCCACTCATTTGGGAGACATATATCTGAGCTCAGAGGCACTGATAACTAAACACAGCTGCAGCTGCTCTGTACATGTAGCTTTATACGGGTCCGTGTTAATGTGAAGTATCTGGTGTGTATAGGTAGACATAGACATACTCTAAGAGTGTGACTTCAGGTGTTTGCATGCATTTAGAACATTGGATGTGTCGTTTCAGAGTCTACCTATTTTTCATCTCGCACTCAAAGCCCTGACGCTCCTCTCTGCCTCCTAATTAGCAAGCTGTATCACATTTTCCCCCTTGCCATTTCCTCCGCCAGAGTAAAAACACTGCATCTCTTTTCATCTTCCGACCAGCCTTGTCTTACAGAGACAGAGGCAGAAAGCCCAAAGTTCAGCTCATTAGCCCAGGTCACTTCCTGACTCATCTTCAAAGGCAGCGAACCAGCAGCAGACAAAAGGCCCAGGACACGGTTTCACGTACCACCACCCACAGACACAATTACACCAAGAGGCAGGAGAAGATGAAGATGGTGGAGAAGATAGACAAAGAAGAAACAAGGGACGGTGAGGAAGACTGCATCTTGTCAGAGTGCTGAGGACACTTTCAGACACAAAGGAACACTGTATCTTTGAAAGATTTTAAATGCTCAAGTGATGTGGAAACCAACACCTGCTGCTAAAAACTAACAAACAATGGAGCGCTTTTCCTTTTGTTTAATTTCCTTTCAGTTAGCATACAAGAAAAGGCTGATAGCGGCTCAGTAAGACCACAGTCAACTGACTGTAAGCCAGCATTTCCCATCAGTTGGCTTAAATGATTTACCCAAGAGCATATACACGCTTGCAAAAGTTGACTGATAACAGTAGATCATACTATTGCAAGTAATCACCCAAAAAAGAAACAAAGCTGAAGTTTTCCTCAACAGTGTAGTGTGTTTTAGAGCCTTTCAACTCACTGCGTTGTTGTTTTCAAAGGGTAAAACTTTGTTCCTTAAGGTCAGGCTTACTGCTCTCTCTGGTAGCTAAGAATATAACAAGCATAAAAAGAGAGTCAACATTTGTGAAACGCAACTCATGACTACTGCTCATGTTGGTCTCGTGCTTCAATCGACCACATTTTTTCCTGGTCTTTTCTCGATCTCATACAAAGAGGAGTCTTGATATTATATCAAGGGATATCACTAGATTGCCAGGATACTATCTGATTTGCACAACCAGCCAAAAGTGTGACTGGTAGTATTCAAATGAATGAGAAAGTGTGTCCAAACTTTTGACTGGGCGTGTATATGTTACCATCATTATTGTGATTAAATCTAAAATTCAACAAATTCACTAAATTCAACTAATTTGACAGATTTTAAATTTGAAATTTTGCACTCAAAGAAAGTGAATGCAGCACACAGGAGAAGAGGCTGTGGCTGTCTATATGGAGGAATCAGTCAAATCTTATATACTGGAATTTTACTATTTAACTCACCAAGAGGTCATTTGCAAAAGTCCAAAAGAAAACACACAGCATTTCTAAAGGAAGTAAATCGGGTACTTCAAAAGATAAGATGAGCATCACTGGCACTAGCAAAGCTAAATACCTAATGCTAACTATCTGCATCTACATGAAACTCTTCAGAAATCTCTTGGCCCGTCATGAAAAGAGATTTAGCAAATGTTAAGAAATAGATATTAGTTGCTAAATGTTTAATGGAACTAGTTTCAGTGGTGCAACGCAACGGTTTGCCTACGTCTTGGTCGTGACTTGTTCTGAGCAGGCCGTCTTGAGTACAACAAAAGTAAACAGGAGCAGCACATCAGGCACAACAACTTCATAAGGTGACAACATGTCAAACTTTTTTGTTTACAGCTTGTTTATTTTCCAACAAAGTGACCAAAACATCAATCATTGCTACTTCAAATAAAATGAAAGCAAACACTTAGAACTGCTTTCTTGCTTGTCTGGTTGATGCTAACTATACAATTAGGTGCACATTGTCCAACAAACATACAAATTCATCCACATTTCAAGATGTCAAAGCTCTTTACCTGTAAAATAGCACAGATACACCAACGGCTCTTTGTGAGAAACCGATGCACAGCTCCACAGAAAGCTAAAAGTACTGCAGAGCACTTTAGGTTGATCCCCAGAATATACACCACACCTAAACCATGTAACTGTTCCAATAGCGACTGAAAATTTTGTGCAATTATATCTGATTGGGCCTTCAGCTTTTTGAAGATACGTGATTGCCCTGTAGCAGCAGTCTTCATGCGTATGAATGGCTGTGAAGAAAGAAGTTAGGCTAACTGGGCTGACCTCCACGACCCTGTGACCTGTGAGTTTGAGAGGCGTCACATAATTCCTCCAGACCGCTGTGACTGAGCTTTGTGTGCGTATAAAACTCCACAATATGAGAGCCTGCCATTTCTTGGCTGCCACCGCTGCACACAATCTCTTCCACTCTTCTTTCATTCCAACCCCCTGCTCCTCATTTAGCATTTTCTCTTGCAGTGTGAACGGCACTCCGCCTCGAGGAAGAACCCCAAAGCCTGCTGTTCCACACACACGGTCAGATCTTCGCCCAAAAAAATGCACCTATCCAAATACAAAAATACTGCAAACAGGCATAAAAACATGGATGGAAATTCGAGGCAACCTCAGAAACAGCCCTTTTCAACAAACTGTGAAGTTTGGGTTTACTGTGAGTTTATGTATGCAACACAGAGCCCGGAGAGCGAGGCATAAGCAGAGAAAGAGAAAAGAGAAAAAAGGCATGAAAAACAGTCTGATCTGCTTCTCCACAGTAGGAGCTCCAACTCTCTGCTCATCGAGAATGCAAAGCCTCCTCTGCAGGAGAGTGTGTGTGTGTGTGTGTGTGTGTGTGTGTGTGTGTGTGTGTGTGTGTGTGTGTGTGTGTGTGTGTGTGTGTGCGCGTGTGTGTGTGTGTGTGTGTGTGTGTGCATACTGAGGGGGATGGGGGCCCTACAAATGCATGTTGTCTGGGGGAGGGAGCTGGTCCCTATATTCTCTTTGCCCTCCCAAAAGGGTATTTTGCTCACTGCCCCTTTTGCTTTCACCACAAGCCCCCGCCTCTTCCCTTTCCCTCTTTCTCTCTTTCAGGCAGAGTTCATTTTGAGTCTTTCCCATTGTGGTGAGTGAAGGGACTGACTTGCTAAAGGGTGGCCCGGGGTCCCACGACTCACACTGCCAGGTCAGCCCTGTTGGAGCTAACTAAGTAACACTGGCAGGAACCTGGAGGAAAAACACAAAGCTTGGATCACCAATAAAGATCCTTTCTCCCTCTCGCATTGAGTGCATTTGTTATCGCTTTGTGTTTGCGTGTGTGTGTGTGGTGGTGACGAAGCAGAGGGGGTGATAGTGAGTGGGAGATAGAGTGAGAGGGGTAATGGGGAAAGAGAGGATCATTAAGAAAAATGTGAGAATGAGCAGATTAAACACAGTCAGTTAATTAGTTCTCTGCTTTAATAAGGGGAACACAGAGTTCGCTACTTTTACTGAAAACCTGGAGGGCCTTGGCAGTTCAATATGCAGAAAATTGTTGCTTAAATTCTAAACTGATCACTAATAAACATTTTGATTATCAAACGATCACAACACTCACGTATCAAGCAAAACTGCCATTTCTTTTGCTAGTTCCTGCTTCAAAATGCAATATTTTGGGGCTTTTCTAGTTTATATGTCATAATAATGCTGATAATGCAGCAAAATTTGGGATTTTTGACATTTAACAGCTGATATCAGTTAGGATTTTAAAGACGAGATACTGAATATACTGACTAAAAGACAACTCAGTAACAGAAAGGGAGTCAAATAAAAGAAAGGTGAACTGATATTATGAAAATAAAATGTATCTGAGATTAAAAAGCCTGTATACACTCATTTATATTGTCATAATGGTGTTTTTGTGGTCTACTAGAGTATTTTACATGCTTTAATGTTCAAAAAACACATTATTTTACCTCATACTGTACATTGCTACAGCACCTCTACTCGGCCTCTGTCTGAAACACTCTGGTTTAGCTGCCGTCCCTTTAAGCCTCTCCTCCCAAAGAGCCCAGTCTGCTCTGATTGGTCAGCTGGTCCAACGAAAGCGAGTCTACACTGGTTACGTATCATAACCTCAAATCGAATGGCCAACTGCGAGGAAGCTGCTGTTTTTAGGCCGTGCCAAACTAGCCACCCAACAACCATTATGCAAATGTGTTACATGGTGATGCGAGTAAGTAACAGAAACAAAGCTTGGACCTCTTATGAGGTGTTTCAGACAATGTTCAGACGTGGAGTTTGGGCTTTGTAAGTTTGTAGGCCTTTTACATGCACAAAAGCAGCTTTATAACACACAAAAGGAATGAAAAACGCCAAATACATAATATGGGCTCTTTAAAGTCTACAACAACTGTGACAACATCTTCACATTATTTATTCTGTCAGGTCAACACTCCAAAACACTTAAGCACATTCAGTTTACAATAATATAAAACCCTTGTACTTGAGAAACTGGAGCCAGCCTTGACAAATTAAATTATTTATAACATTAGTTTCCAGCAACGTTTCTGTCAAACAACTGCTCTGTCAATAAATATTTCAGCTCTCTACACGGTTATGCATGTACATATATGATGATCACAAAACAGATGTGAACACAGATGTGTGTTCTCCTCGCAAGTGGAATTCTGATGTTTATATCACTTTAAATCTATAAAAGAGTGTTTACACTTGGAAAAAATGTTCCTCTCTCTTATCTGACCATGTTGAACTTCATTGCACTTAGATAACTGCCAACGAAACACTCAGTCGAGATTCTTAACAGAAGCTTGGCATTTCAGGGCAGGTGAGTACGAGATGCTACGGGGGAGAGAGTGAGCAAAAGCAGACACAAAAATGTGAAGGCTGAAGAGGCTGCAAACACACTGCAAAACCAATTTCAGTCAAGGCCAAACAGAGAGAGGCCCTTCTTCAACTGAGAAATGTGGGAAACGGATCAAAAAGCGGTCAGATAAATGATCTGGCCACGACGGTACAGACTGATTTAAACCACAACAGCTGGTGCAGAAGGAAAAGAACATCAGTTTCATGCTCCGTCCTCACCGCAGGCCAGCGGCAGCCAAGAGACAGTGCACTAGGCTGTACTTACACTGGCAAAAAAATTAAAGGGATCTGATTGAAATGAATGAGAGTTGTGTCGTCCAAGCGCGCTGGAGGGAAATCTTTGAAAATGTTTCTCCTAACATCTGTCTTCCAACAGGCTTCGAACCCAAAGTTGAACGGCTGCAGGTGGATTAGGAAAAAGTGATGAGTGAAACACCCGAGTGATCGATGTAGATTTGGAAAATGTTAAACATGAATATGTCATGACTGAGAGACAATCAGCTAATTAGGGGGAAAAAATCATAAAAACACTATTTAAAACTCTGATATCTGACAGTTATGTTGTGTTTTTCTTGATTTTTTTGTGTTTTTACTTTTTCTGCCAACAATTAAACACTAAGATGGGCAATATTCAGTCATTATTAGGACTTCAGTGAGGATCTGGATTCAGAAATAAATTACTGCTAGATGTTTAACCTTCATATTAAGAAGTGACACATGTATAGGCAGGAGTTTGACACCAGCGCACTGATGTTACGTTTAGCTACTGGAACATAATGTGTTTCAAATGTGGAAACTTGAATCCTCCCGTGCTGCTCATACAGTGAAAACAGACAGCAGCTCTGGAAATAAAAAATATTTGCATATTATTAGATACAGGACTTTTTTTGTAGTGAGAGAGGTAGTGCATGTCGATTCCTGAATCTCTGAAAATATTTTATGCGGAAAAACATATTCAACAGAGAACGCTTTTCCAAAAATAGTATTTTTATACGTCTTGAAACATTAAAAGAATCATTAAGTTTTATTAGTGATGTTCTCTAGAAGACACCGGCCTACGTTTGTTTTTGTTTTTTTTTGAAGACCAATGCAGACACAGCTCTGGTCAGTCAGCTGGTGTTTTTCTAATGCCCTCATAAAATTCACTCATTCCCATGTAGAACTTGGACGACTTGTGCAGTAACAGGACAAGGATCAATGAAGTCCAAATGAGGACGCACTGTCTGGGAGCCTTGAACGTACCAAAAGCTGTGGCAGATTCATTGTGCTGATGTTGAGATATTTCAGAGGGTAAGTAAAAACTTCGACCTCCCGGTGCCACTGAAATCTAGAGCACCTCTTGTGGGATTCATCTTATGAGCACCACAAATATCTGCACAAATGTAGTGACAATCTCCAATAGTTACTCTGATTTTTTCTATCAGATCTAAAGTGGTGGAGCATACAAAAGAGAAAGGGAGCATGGTCTTTTCATTCATAGTTAATGTTATAATAGGTTTATTACCAGAATCCAATCTACCAGCGATTGACCCCCCTATATGAATTTAAAAATGTAAGATTGACAATTTGGACCCGAGGTTGTTTTTCTTAAACTCAGCAGCAACAAGGTTTGCATCTGACTGCGATACTTAATTCCCAGTCTTGTCCAACAAGTCTGGGGACTTCTCCGTGTCTGGTGTGTGTTCGGTTTGGAGGTTGGAGACACTGCGGTTTGAGGCGGTTGGATATGAGGGGCGCCTGAGCCTCTCAGTGTCTGGACTCAAGCCAAAACATACAAGAAGCCCTACATTTAATAAAAATGCTCGGCTCTCTTCTGCATTGTGACGGGAAGATAAAGGTACAGTCGACAGAACTGGGCTGTTTTCACCGGCTTTTGGACAGGCCAAGAGTTCTGAAGACTGATATGGAAGTCATTCCAAGTTTTAAAACACTGCAGACATCTCTGTGGGACTTTGCAGCTGTTGGCAGAGAACGGTGTTTTTTTCCAGGGAAACGAAAAGAAGAAATCGAATTCTTGATTTCAATGTAACAGTGCAGCTTTTAAGTTATAAAAAGGTTTAGCCTAGAAATAAAACAATATAGACAATAGTGTATCAAATCAGCTACCCTGTTCATTTACAATTCAGGATCAAAGTGCAAAATAAATGACAGAGCAATAAGGCAGGCACATAAATCTTTGTAGCTTGGAGTTATAAAGTATTCATATATCATGAGCAACTTGGGACTGAGAATCCAATGACTGTGTGTGAAAGCAGGGAGGTTAGAAACAAGAAAAATGAAAACTTCTACCTGCAATAACAGTTGGGAAAAAGCAGCAGTTGAAATGGAAAAAGTACAGAGGTGCAGATAGCCGAGCACAGTCTCAAAGGGCTCACAAAACACTGAGGCTCATCACGATTTATGATCACTGTAAAAAAAAAAACTGAAGATTTCTGCCCTTGCAATGCAATGAGAGGCTGACTAATGCAAAGCACCTGTGGCTCTGACAACCTGAACATCCCATACATCCAAAAAGAGCCCAGAAGAAAAGAAAAACAGTGTTTGCCATTAGTGTACAGAGGTTCAAATCCAATTTGGTTCCAAATCCTGAACCTAATTAGGGTAAAACACAGGTCTGACCGCTCTTCTGTAAGAAAATCTAAACACAGTTTTCTAGAAACCAGACAGTGGATAATGGGGAAGACTTTCAGCCACACATCCCACAACCTTGTTGCTACAATGATGAGCAATAATTTTTAAAAGGGCATTTCAGGGGATTTGCAGAACTAACTCTGCAGATCATGCAGAAGCAATAGAACTTTAACTCTCGTTGTGCGTTCTACTTCATTTGGGGCATCACAAAATGCACAGCCACTCTATTGTATTCTCCATTTTCTGGAAAACTAGGACATTGATGCACTCTTTGCTTATATGAAATGTTTCCATGTATGTTGTGTTTAACATATAATTATGACACAAAGATCTGAGAAAAATGCGCAGTTGCATCTTGTATTTTAAAATAGATAGCGACATACTGGATACAGGGAAGGCTGAGAGTTTTGGTAAAATGCAACTACTTTCATTTTGTTTTTTCATGCCCATGAGTATGCAAGGGTCTGCTGAAGAATGTGTAAATTTCATCATATATCCAACTACATGAGGCCTTACGGTAACATTACCAAAATCTCATTATAAGGCCTCATGGACGTACCAGTATAGACTTGAAAAATCCAGGTTAAATATCACCGGATTTTTGAATAATCTCCCCTTTCTCTCTTCTCATTTTTACATTGTGTTGCCACTGTATTACGTATCTGTAGCTAAAGCTAATGCAATCCAACATGACAGCAATGCAATGCGTCCTGCATTTATGAAGCTTGTTGAAGTTGCTTCTGGGACTGTTTGACTGAAATTTGTGGCTGCAGTTTGTGATGCTGTTGAAATAAATTGATTATTTCTTGTAGGCGAGGTAGCTCAAAGTGGCGCCATCAGTGCCTAAATAGGACAGTTGTGTACCACTGGTGTAAAAGAAACTAGCAAGAAATCAAACAATATTTTTATACATACACATATTGCTTCTACCACTGGTCCAACCTGCACATTAACACTGTATGACATTTACTTTACGCTGGGATGACGTCATATGAATAACATTCACTTTTCAAGGATTCCTTGAAAGTGTTACAAGTATAAAACCAAACAAACAAACTTGTTTGCCGTTAGAAATGTTCGATGAACTGAAAAGATTTCTCTCTCATAATGCTAGCAAAATGCTTTTGGGTTGAAGGGGACATTTTGGTTGTAATCCTATGAGTGATCAGTGGAAATAATAACCAGTATTCCACATCGAGCTTTCCTACAGCCAGTGTTCCAGGTGCACGAGTATGCAAGTCCACTAGAGCCAGCATGACAGAAATTTTTCTCATGTACTCAGATATACCATTGTCTGTCTGACAACTCCGCGAACGTCCAAGTGCACCTTAAAATTTGTGTCCACGCAGCAACTACAGTACAGATATGACTACATATGCGGAACACACAAGGACATCAGCCTACTGTAAGTATAAGTATATAGAAGTGTCTGTAAGTATAATGTCAAATACTCATCCATGGGTGCATCTGCAAAGCCAATCAATGCTTTACATTATGATCACCTGTTAGCTTGTCACTCAAATGAAAAAGCATAGACACCACAGTGACACATTACTTAAATAGCTAGCTCAGGCTTTGTGGGTTGCATTTTAATTCATTCAGGACAATTATGCGTTGGCTCTTATTTGTTTAAACGAAACTTTTTCTTTGCAGTAGCTATTTTTACTGACATTTAAACAAAACAAGTCTTGTCAGCAGGGCTGATGGATTAGGGGAAAGTGTGTCACTGTGATTTTTCTGATCATATTGACTTTTTGATTTGTGACACAATTTTTTTAAAGCTCAGCACATGAGACACCATCAAACGGCATGACTGTCACACAAGGAGGATGGAATGAAGCTGTAAAACCCCTAACACCAGACGCGCTACTCAACATATACTCAAAACTGTGGCCTTTGTGACTTGCTAGTTGCACTGCGATCTCGATTTCAAAGTAATTAATCGTTCAGCCCTACTAATGAGCACAGTGAATTATGAAAGAGCTGGATTCTATCTTTTTTCCTAGCTGGAGATTGGGGTCTAGATGGATTAACAACGATGACATTGAAGACAAGTTTAATGTGTAAGTATCTGACATCTTACACCATGGAGTTTCTGTTTGAAAATGCTTTAATAACATGACAAAAATGGGAGAATTCCTCCTATGTCATGTCGACATGGCATGTTCCCATCTTTCGTTTGCAACAGTGTACTGTCGGACACAGAGATGGTCATATTATGTAACATTTGTGCCTCGAGGACAGGGAAACAAAAAGAGCCCCATTATAACCACAAAAAACCAAGTGCAGGAATGTGCTTAGAGATATATGTGACACCTATGTGTTCATTTGCCCTTTGGATGAGCACTATTGTACAGAAAAATGTAAGACGTGTCCTCTCCTTACATAGAATCCAGGTTAAATCAACTGCAACGCACTCGACTGAGCATGTAGTCTAACGCTACAAGGCCAGCTTTCTATCTGAGCACAGTGTATGTATAGTGGTTCACAAATACGTTTTCATCGTGGCATTAGCTGAAAGATATGCTTGGACATGCGCACTTAAAAAAAAAACTACACAGAGTCAAAGTCAAAAGACAGAGTGGATGAGAAACAGTAATAGTCCCAGATGAAGCAGAGGGCCTGTGAGGCTCATAGTAACCTTGACTGAGCACACAGCCATGCAAGCAATGCAGAGGCTGGAAGGCTTTGAAGCTGTGCTGCAGAGAGCCTAGCAGGAATTCTGATGTCCTGCTGTATATCCTCAAACCCTCCACCTCTACCTCCTCCCCGTCTCTGCAACTGATTCAATATCGAGCAAGGAAACGCACAACACGCAGCCGAAGGCCAATAAAAGTAGAGAAACGGGAATAATGAGATTAAAATGAAGGTAGGTGGAAACAAAGAGATGTGGAGGAGTGTATGTACGTATGCAGTCAAACGGCCTAGTCCAAGTTCGAGAAAACAACAAAGCATCAATCTGGGCTCTGTTGCCGTTGGACCAAACCCAAACCAGAAAATCACGGGCTAAAGACAGTGCCAGAGCTAACCCAATTTTCTCTTTTTCTACACAAAACTCCATCGCCCTCGAATTACTATCAATATTCAATTAGGGGGCCACAGATACTGGACAAGCCGGCCTCAATAACAAACCACACTTCTCTGTGGACTGAGGCCCTTAAAACTAACACAATGAAATGTCCTTTAGAAATAATCAGCCAATAGGGCGTAAATATCCTCTCAGTAAACGCAACTGGGCCATGGACCTTTGAAATCTTGTTTTGGCTGTGGAGACGGTTACTAAATGTCTTCAAGTTAAAGCTAAACAGTGATCAGGCCTGTACTGCTAAAACTACGGGTGGAAACATGTAGCATGATGGCGGCTCTAGACGACGAAAATAGAACCTGAATGTGTGTTTTAACATTAGATTGGAGACTAAACTCAAATTCATTTACACAACATAGCTATAGGTGCAGAAAATCGAACGGAAAATGCTCATTGGGTCCGAATATCAGTGAAGACCATCTCTTTTCAAAACAGCCACAGTCTAGTATGGTAGCAATCTGCATCATAAATTATTCAGACTGGTATGAAATCATGTCTTTCAGTGGGGTACTGTCCTCAGAAAAAGCAAGTTACAAACAAATCAATGTTACAAAAAATAGTGTAGGTGAGAAACAGCTCAGCAAACACCAAACCAAGCCCACTTCAAATAAATAATGTATTAAACACCAAGAAAATGTCCCTTGTAAATTATTTAAAAGTAATGGAAATAGAATGCAAATCACTGCTTTACTAAACAGTTGGACGAACCGTGCTGGGGGTAGATAAAATACTGATCACAACACTGTATGTAAAAGGACAAGCAAAAACACCTCAGAACTGAAGCTGTAACTGGCGATTAATGTGCAGATTATTATCCTCGAATTAGCTTCATTTTAAAAACCTGGAGAATAGTAACAAATGCTCACAATAACTTCTAAGAGCTTAAGGAGACATATTAAAATTCCTGGTTTTACTCTGACCAACAGCTCAAAACACAAAAATCTTGTTTTGGATGATGTTTTTGGCTTGAAAAATGACTCCAATCAAACATCAAAATAGTTCCCAGTGAATTTTATGTTCTTCCATTAATCAGCCCTTTAGTGTGAACGCTGACACTCTGCCCAGGCTGCTGTGTTATGAACCCATTTCTCCACATTATCAGTAATTACACTGAACCTAGCTGTAGCTGGACAATCAGCGAAGGCCTTTTGCAGCATAAGTATGAAAAGCCAACCTTGGATATTTTACCTCTCCACTTAAACTGTCGGCTCAACGCCCTTCTGTCCCTTGATAATTGAGCACCTCAGTGACAGATTGAACAAGGTTGACCCAGTGACTCAGAAGCACCGACGAGCCCAGCCTCAAATTACACATCTGCCGGAGAATGAGGGGTGGAGTGGAGACGGGTAGAATTACATTTTAAACCAAGATGCTGGCATGTTTGCTTGATAACAAAACCCCTCAGATCTCATCTGAAATAGTAGCGCATGGACTCTGCGCGCTGACGCCTCCCTACCCACAAAGCAAACTCCTCTCGGAGATAATGAACGCCAGCTGCGACTCGAGAAATCGGGAATTGGAATCAAAGTCGGTGCTGCTGTTTTGCTAAAAACTTGGACGAAAAGATCCACTTCAGCCGACACACCTGCAGATGTGGAGTCACCCGAGCAGATGTCCGCACAGCCAGCACGGCACACTGATTCCTGCAGGTTGTTTTCACAGGCAGATGCAGAGTGTTTTTACTGGACGCGCATCTCTTGCGTTTATGAAAAGCCACTCGGACAAATCCATGAAATGTACCGCTTCAATCTCACTCACACGAGCCTCATGCCAAGTCAGATTTTCACAGCTTGCTCAACAACATGACGGCTCTGAACGGGTTTCCCATGATGCAGGCGGGACGATGCTGAACGCTGCATTTTGCATCATGCTGCATGAATTCGAAAGTGCTCATGAAAATTTAAGTGAGGCTGAGAAAAGCCGGAATTATTTCCAATTAATAACATCTTTGTAGCTGATGGAACCATTTTACTGTCATTTTACAGGAAAAACAGTCATTAATTCAAAGTAGCAGAAAATGAGAGTAATGCAGAGGAAAACAATACAGACTAAAAAAAAAAAAAAAAACTGCAGAGAAAATGATGAGAAGAAGCAGAAATGAGGCAGCGAGAGCACAAACTGGAGCTCGGGGAGGGATGAGCGGTGACAACGGCGGGATCCGGTGGGATCAGAGGGAGCCCTCAAAGACGACTCCCAGAGCCGGGATGAAGGCGGCTCAGTGTGGAAGCAGAGAAGATGAAACAGCATTTGGGGCCGGGGCCTCCCCGCTGCCTCGCCTCTGTGTTCAGGGCCTGTGAGCTCCTCTGCCTCTGAAGTGCTAAACACCCTCCTCACACCCCCAGCACCCTGCACCTCCTGCCATTTGGTGGTTCAATGCAGCTCTGCACGCACGGACAAGGCAGAGCAGGGAGTTTTACTGTGCTCACAGAGCCTTTGCGTTCAATTAAGGCAGCAACAATTTGTTTAATTATCAATAACTCTTTGTGTGACTTTCATAATCCAAACATCGCTTCACAAAATAATAAAAATAATATCAGTATCACATTTAAGGGCGACATCTTTTAAGTCCAAAATTTACTCAGTTCAGCATCACATCTGACAAACAAAAACCTCAAATCCTGCCAATTTAGTGAAGGAATTAAGGAAATGTTTGATGTATTTGCACAAACATGACTTTAACTGAATGCCTGTAATTTTCAAAACGGATTTCTCTCATGTCTATCGACATCTTTTAATGGAATCATTTCCCTTTTTATTTGATTTGCTAGTCGTCAGATCAAAAATCCAAAACCTTTTCATTGAATTGTCATAAAGTCACAGAGAAAAAAACTAATTCATCAATTAATATTTACAACTCCAGTTTCTTTCCTCTTTAAAAAAAAAAAATAGGAAACACACGAACATGAGCCACCTCACTTCTAATAAAACCATCGAGCTGAAAAGATGAATTTGTTCCTCGATTATCAGACAAACAGAAAATTCATCAGAAACAATTTGTTGAACTTCTCAAATTGAAAAATTTGCTGCTTTTTACACGATCTGAAGATGTGACCTTGAGCTCTGGGAACGTGGACGGACATTCTTCCTGATTTTGTGAAATTTTCTTAAGATTAGCTGCTTTCTCGTCATTATACTGCAGTGGAGGACAGCATTGCAATGAAATCCTGAAGGCACTCCCTGACGTAATGACAATATAGAAAAAGACACTAAGTGATTCATCAATCGATCTGAAAATAGTGCAGATTATTCAACACTTGCAGACAAGATTGCACTCATTCCTGATTGTTTGCATTCAATCAGCTGGGCATGTTCCTCTTGAGCAACATTATTTTCAGGATGGGCCTTTCTGCTGCAGTTAGAACTGATTATTCTTGTGGCTTCATGTGCAGCAAATCCAGACAGACTGGAAGACACACCAAAGACTTGGACTCATTTGTGTAACCAAATCATATGACCTGCAGACACACAATTTAGCTGCTCCTGCGTTAGTCATGAGGACACCGATTTGAAAGCTTTCTGCATGCTGATCACCAGTGAAGAAGACAGTTTACGCCGCTTTTTTCAGGACACACACACTCACTGAACGTGTTGAAATATTCACCATCTTCTGTCATATTAAGAGACCAGCAGATAATGAAGGGAAAACGCCAGGACGTTCAGATCTCCAAACCTCCAGCGTGTTCATGTCCCAGATCAACTTCAAAGCTTCTTGTGTCGTAACATTTCAAACTTTCTCTCTCACATTGTGGCATTATTTTTTGCTGTTCAGGCCTATTTCACCAAAGGACACGAGCTTTAAAGCCGCTCCAGCTTCACGAGCGTCTCCATTTTACGTAAAACAAGTTCAAGAATCATTTTTTAAAACACGTCTCTCTTTTTTTTAATTTACCTGCATGGTGAAGACTCCCAGCTCCTGAGAGGACAGCTTTTTCATCTGCTCCGCCAAAACTTGCGCCTCTTCCAGGATGGAAAACTCCGTCTCGGCTCCGCAATATCCACAAGAAAGAGCCGAGCACACGAACACGAAGCTCCACCAAAACGCCAACAAGCCCCCGCGAAAGCGAAGGTGTTTATCCCGGAAAGCAGCGCGCGTATTCGGCGTCAAAAGCAGAGGTTTCTCCGCTGTCCGCCTCGCCATGGTGGCCGGGAGAAACACCGAGTCTGAGCTGGTGGCGGAAAAACTACCAAAAAAAACTTCAAGGGAAACTACTTTTACAACTTTGCAGCGTAGAGGACGAGCGCCCTTTCTCTCCGGTACGAGTCCCCAGAATTCCCAGCAACGCAAACCATCGCAGCTCCTTGAAGTCCCTCCGGAGAGGAAAGCAGATCCATGCGGGGAGGAGGATGAGAGGTTTCTTATTCTAAAAGGAAAACAAACAAAACAAAAAAAAAAAACGTTGTCGGTGTTCCCTCTTCGACCAGTCGCTCCAACTCCTGGAAGTCTGGCGAAGTGTGTGAGAGCCGGAGATTCACCACAATGGGGGTGAAAGTGGGAGGCGTGGAAACACCGAGGAGTCCTACCGGCGCCTGGATCCACGATCAATGGATCCGGCTCTCGCGGTGAGTTCACTGATGCTGGGGAAAGCGCCATACTAACATAAAAATATCCATCTCCATCGACAAATACGACGCAGATATTTCATACTTCTAACTGACCAAATAATTCTTCACGCAAAGTGTCATTTTATGTATGAAATGATCACCAGCTCCGCGGCGGTGGTTTTAGAAATACAGTGTAACGTCAAGAGTCTGATTTCCCTGAACGCCTCACCGCTGCCATCCTCATCCTCAAAAACGAAGTCTAGTTTTTTGTTTTTGCATTTTTTTTATCATATTGACTCTACGTTTTAAATTTTATGAAACCGTTAATAAAAAAAATACCCCCCCAAAAACTATTTCATTACTTTTCAAGTTGAAGCACTACATGTGAATAATAAACTTCCCTAGTTGAATACCTACAATAAGGCAAAGATAGCAGGTTTTCTGAAAATTTATATTTACATATGCAAATATATTTTAAAATTGCCTGTTTTGTAATTGATTTTCAGAAAAGAAATCTCAAAATTGAATAAAAATAATTTCATTTAGTTTACACGTTAGACTCAAAGAATGATTTGGATGTTTTTGTTTTTTTTTTAAAATCATGGCACATTAGAAAACTCTGTAAACAGACAAAAAAAAGCAACATATTTGTAATGTTTTTATGGATGACATATTTTCTAAATCATGAATGAGTATATGAATAAACTCCTAGTAATGGCCTTGAATAGTAGTAGAGATTTTTCTGGCTCATAGTAAAGAAAAGGGGGAATTTTGAGAAAACAGCCTATAAAGTTATGCAGATAGTTGAAATCTATACATGCAAATAGACAAATTGCAGTCAAATAAATACCTAAAATTATACTTTTGGATGTTTACTTTTAATTAGACTGAAAGAAGACAAGTTATGGAAATAAAATATCCCAAAATCTAAAAACTGACCCCCTCATGAAAAACATTTTTGCCCGTTGTGTCACGCGTTAAAGCCAAATTTATTTAAACAGGTCAGAAAACAAAAACTTGCCTCAAAGGGCTTTACAGTGTAGCATACAATAACATTTATCATTTGAGCCTTAGTTTGATGAATTTGAAAAATGTTTTGAGGAAAAGTAAACCTCACTAAATAAAAGATCCCTCTTGACATTAAAATATGTTGAGTCAAAAAAAATGTTGGAACCAGCCAATAAACACTCACCTTGATACGTTTCCTCCTCCTTCACAAAATCCTTAATTCCCACAAACAAGACCAGACAACCTTTGTGTCATGTCAGTGTCAGATGGTAAAAATAGTGTAATCTCTTTTATTGCATGTATTCTGTTCTTTACTAGCCTGTTCAGCCTGGTGTGCCATTAGAGTTGTTTAAAATGTCCACTTTACCTTTTGTCTCTAATGCATTTAAAATAACTACGGGGTGAATTCATAAACTTTTCTGCTGCACACTTTACTCGCATTTGTTTTGAACTTTGGCAGCCAAAGTGCACTAAAATATTCAAAGAATTCTACTGTTCTTGAAGTAGCATTATCTAGACAAGGTGTTTGATTTTTATAAGAGATAAGGGATTTATAAAGATAGATAGATTTTTCTGCATGTAACATTGTTAGTATATGGGACTGTGTGTTTAAAAGCATGTTATAGATGACAATAAAGTAATGAAAGTGTCTGCAACTGGTATTTTTATCAGTACTTTAGCCAGAAAAATGTACTGTTAGAGTTCACTGTTACTGGTCTCATAGTGTTGTTTTTAGCTAAAGCAGGCAGAGCTTTTCACACAAAAAAAGCCTTTAAAAAGTTACCATAGCAGCAAAGCGACTAGCTGGTCAACATAGCGGAGCTTTAAGCTTTTAAAGAGTTTGGCATTTCCCCAAGGAGTCAGTGGAGAACAAAATCAGAGCTAAAAGAAATTGAATACTTCATTTTACAATATACCAACTAGCCACAGCAGTAAAACTACTGCCGTAATATTGTCTAGATCCCCTTCATGCTGCATAAAACGGCTCTGACCCATTGGACCGTGCACACAGGACTTATGGGGGTGTCCTATGGTGTGGCTGCCAATGGAACCTTTGGATTCTGTGGATTGTAGGGTGAGGCCTCTGTGGATCAGCTTGTTGTGGCATATTCCATAGATATTTGATTTGACTGCGATAGGTGGAGTTTGGAGGCCAGTTGTTTGTTGTGTTCCTCGAGCCGTTCCTGAGCAGTTTTGTCCTTTCGGGGAAGGCTGCTGCCCTCAAAGACTGCCACAAAGACATCCACATAAATGTCAAGACCCGAGGTTTCCCAGGGGAACATTGCATTGTAAAGAGATGACCAGTGTTATAGACTTCATCTGTCATTGTTTTTAATATTGTGGATGATTAGTATGAATCAGGCTGCCAGAAACATTATTCTAACTAAATGATAATGTTGCCCCATAACTGTTGCATGCTGTTGTTTGCCATTTCAGTTTAAAATATATGTTTATGTTGTATGGACACTTTCTTTCTGCTGGCCAAAACAACTCCAGTAAAGACGTTTTCAGGTTTAAGTTGAAAATAAAAGCTCTTTCCTTTGGTTACCAGGAGGGCAGCTGAAGTAAAAGTCCCCAGGCAGACAGAGAGACGCTTGAAATGGCAAAAAACTATAACCTGGTGATGTATGCGCCATTGTGCTCTCGTATCTCTGTGAAGATCATTAACTTCTCCCACAGGTCTAATTGTTGGAATGTACAGTAAACCACAGCGCTATGAGCATGCATGGAAGCAGTGCTGGGTCTATTAACCAGCAGAGCCTCCACTCCTGTCACAATCCAGTTCTTGTTTTCACTACACCTTCCATTTGACTTGGGCTGAGCTGCTTTGAGAAAGAGCGGATGCTTGATGTATTTGGGCAATTCACATTTTGATTGCACATTGCAAAATAAAGAAGTATGGAAGATAGTTGGTTCATAAAAGAATCTGATAGTCAAGGCTGAGGATGTGAGGCTTTGAAGTATAACAGCACTTCAGCCCATTCAACAGCTGACCTCTAATCAGTGCTCTCTCTCCACTTCATTGGATTGCAGAATGTATTTGATTTGCAGCTGCACAACTGGCCTCTTCCCAGCCATCTGACTGTTTCTTGCTACTTTTTTGGAGATTTTTCTGGCTAAACATCAGTGCATTCTGGCACAGGAGGGCTGTTTCATGGCTGATTGATTGGGGAAAAAGTCACTACATTTGGAATAGGTGTATTTGAAAGGCCGGTCTTTGTATTTTCTTTTTAATGATTTGCAAACATTCTGCCTGTAGTTAGTGATCCATTTCACCGAAGGAAGTGTTTGCCATCAGTTGTGTAACCTCTCATATGAACAGCTTTGTTGAATATGGCATCTTACTAAGCATTCTGTTACACACCGTCAAAATGAATTTACACCTGCTGTAAAAACATGTCAGTTCAGGGTTGGGTGTGTTTGCTAACACACTGAAACTCCCATTAAGTGTGACTGTAAGATTAAATGAATTTAAAAACCATAACTAACTAGTTTCACTCTTAGACAATTGAATCAGAGAGTTTGTTGATGGGAGAGATGGGTGATTTTTCTTTAAAGGGGAATTATTTACAGTACAGAGTATTTATAAATCTTAACAATATATTATACTCCACATGCCTCTTTTTAAAGTCTGAACTACATGCCATGGTACAGTTCGATGTCTAGATGTGTCGTTTCACATTTTAGATTTCCACCAGGAGGAATTAAGCTTTGTCTGCCAAATCAATCCATAACTTTTAGCCTGCAGAGACAGATGGGATGGCATAAAAACATACCTTCTGTCCAGCTCTGTTGGTCATGTAATGAGGCCCCCGGTGGCATTTCATGCCTTTATATCTCATCCACACAAGAATTAACTATTCCTTTCCAGTCTTGATCCCACAGGCTCCTGTAAAATCATCATCACAGGCAACGGTCAGTTACAACTGGAGCAATATTGCGGTACAAGAATGACCAACCATGTCAGCTCGGTTACACAAAACAATTTAATGCGTTTTTTTTTTTTCCATCTGCAAAAGCTGTTTTTGGTGTGATAAGTTAGATCCCTGAAAAGTAGCGAAAGCACCGTTGAGCTGTAAGTCCATTTAGCTTCAACTGTCTCAGGATTATTTTTAATTTCCATGTTTTCCATGATGTGTCACTTGTGGGAGAGCTGACACATTCAAACATATATGCATTTTATGCTTGAGTCAGTCAGTCAACTGTGTTTAGTCACAGTTTTGATCGTAGTGGGGATAGACAAGCCTGCCCACTATGGTAATTTCACAGTGGAGCCAAAATAACTTCAGAGCTTTTCAGAATCTGTCAGATGGGGAAACATTTTTAGTTTGTGGTATTTACAGAAGGAAAAATCAATCATAACTATCTCCCATTGTTACATGACAGGCAATGAGGGATTGCAGTGAAACAAGTCATTTTACAGAATATTCAAAACCAAAAGTGTCGACGATGTGGACAATTTTAACCCTTAGATACACGAGTGATTGGACCCTACACTCTTCCATAAGCGGGTCAAAAATGAGCCGTATAAGGATCAATGTGTTTTTATGCCATTTTTGTCATTTTGGTGATGAAAAATCATCTGTATTATTGTTTGCATTACATTTTTATCCACACTAGAATCATTTCATGTTTGAAATATGTTTATTTTTCACTTTCAAACACATTTTTAATATTTTGATGATTGAAAAAGAAGAATATTACACAGAACAGCAATAGAAGAATGTCCACATCCATTTTGTTGACATTTTTCTTCTCTTTTCCTCCAGCTGTTGCTACTCGCAGTCCCTCCAAGTTTGTGCACTGCATCACTTCTGTATGACGTTGTCAGTGAGAAAGAGCTTGGGGTAGTAATACAAATATTACAATTTCTTTAAAAGTATAAAAGATGACTTAAAATTTTAAATGGAATGGTATCCAAAACATGTTTTTTGAGGAATAGCTGGAATATAAAATGATAAAAGCTTTTCATTACAAAGATATCGCAAGAAAACAAGCTCACTGAGTCATTTTTGACCCACTTATGCATCTAAGGGTTAAGAAAAATTTTCAGCATGTATACACATAACATAGGTCACTTTCTTTCCTTAACTTTTCGTTTGCTTCTGCTTATGTTGTAATGATTGAATTCATATGGATTGCTCTGTGTGTAAAATACCAAGTGTGACTGATGCAGTGGGTGAACACAGCTTTGTAGGCCGCGGTGTGCAGCAGAAGAGTTCCTGACTCCAGACTTTGCCGTGCCCCTGAATGGCTCGTCTGTCTGTGTCTCTGGCTGCAGACTCCAACAGATGTTTGCATGGCCTAAGATGCTTTTGACACTTACAAACACAAGGATGTTTGTTGAGAGGTTAGACGTAGTGCGTGCACCGCATAGATTATCAGCTCAATGGGAAATCTCTGTTTTCTTGGGACTGTGTTGTTTCAACGTCAACAGCCGAAAGTGTAGTTTATTTGCAAATTTTTTTAGAATCCATCATTTATACGGCCGCAAATAACAGTTTTTTTTTTTTTTTTTTTTTTTAAAAAGGAATTCATTTCCTGAATCAGCTGCAATATTTGCATAGGAAAAAATATATAAAGCTTCTTGTGCAAATGTTGGAAAGAATGTATAAATTAGCATAACTTGAAGCAGACTTAAATAACTCAGAAAAATGTTTTAAATGCCACAATTTTTTTAAATGGTCGGTCTCTCCTCGACTCCCCTCTCAGCCACAGGCAGGGCTGACCTCATCAAAGCTGTGGTAGTGGTGAGAGAGGTGTTTATGAGTTCGGAGGATTTTTAGAGCAGACTCAATTCTCTCTGCTCCACACCTGTTATGTGTGCGTATGTGTGTGCGCATGCATGTGTTGTTGTACATGTGCGCTGCTGCAGCAGGTGCAGTGACGCAGAGAAGGGTCATGGTCAGGGTGTGGACTGTTCAGGAACTTTGCTGGTGATGTGATGTAAATGCAGATCTTTAATTTTCCACTCGGCTGCAACAACAACAACTTTCATTGTGTGAGAAGAACGCTACAGTTTGTAGTTTGGTAGCGTGATAATGGATGTACTGAAGTGATAATTCACACTGTGATGTCTACACTTTCAAGCACAGTGCGCTGGTGCTTCACTGATCATGAACATCTGATCTGTTAAAGTAGAACAAAGTGTAACTCTGACGTGTGAGCCCACATATGGAGTGAGAGGAGCAAGGAAACGAATGCTTGAATTTGCCTGTCATAGAGGTTAGGGTAACAGGCAACTAGTCAAGACAGAAGAAAGTGTAATGTGACAATACCAAAAGAATAATCATATTGTACATACACTAGAACACCAGTAGGTTGTTCAAGTGTGTGTGACTTACTAGAGCTAGTGCAGCTACAGGTGCACAATCCCTCAACAGCTTCCCGCTGGCAACAGGTTGGTTCTGTTAAAAGAATCCAGCAGGAGGTACCACTGTGAGGGTCAGCAGTTTGCCCCCTGCACCAACTGGAATGTTTCAGGGTAGCTGGATATGGCATCTTTGCTGCTAATTTTCCCAGTGCTCACTAATGGAATTTCAACAGCGACAGCAAATCACCTGCAGCCTAGTCAGACTCACCACACGATGGTTGTGGGTTTCTCAGAAGCCTGCCACTGGCCAGTCATCTCAGCCTCATTCTCCTCCACTTCTGCTAAGCGCTTCATGGCTAGCAAACTACCACACTGGAAATTTCAAGTTTTGCCAAGAATTTGGATCACGGAGTAAGGTAGCCCTGCTAGTATTATTTTTATTTTAATAGATCATCCACTGCGTTTCCACTGGACGCGTGATTAGATAAAACAAATTCTAAAAAGCAAGAGCGTTTTGTTACCCTACAGCAGAATGATAGCAAGGTGCAACCAGACCATTCTATACTACAGAATGTTCTGGCAAATCAAGACTACCTGAAGCTCAAAATCATTTTCCTCAAGTACTGCCAGTACTGCATATAAATTTGTTCCTTACTCAATTATGCAATTTTAATACATGAAGGTTTAATATTTGTCAAATTTTCCCAGAGCCTTGACAAGTGACTTTTATTTATGTGATGTCATTGCAGTGTAAAGTCAGTTGGCCAAGTGTGAACGTGCAGGTAGGACCAGCCGCGAAAACATTTAATTTCTTACCGATTTTGTATGACAGTAAAAGCAAACAACTGTCCTGTTCAGTTAATGATGACAACGCCACTGTCAGCTACCTTACCTATAATAAATAATTAATTTTTTAATCACAACAAAATGACAGAGATCAGTGAAATAGTCCCTGGCACAGCCTCAGCAGAGCCAGAGTATAAGCTTCATACATTTAAGAAGTATTGCAGAGCTGTTCTATCGGATTGCACTAGCTTGAAGTACAGCTACGTAATAAAGGGAAATCACAATTCAAAAAGGAAAAGACAGAGATGGTAGATCTGGTTGTATCCTATACTTATACACTACTGTTCAAAAGTTTGCGGTCATCCAGACAATTTCATGTTTTCCATGAAAACTCACACTTTTATTCATGTGTTAACATAATTGCACAAGGGTTTTCTAATCATCAATTAGCCTTTCAACAATTAGCTAACACAATGTAGCATTAGAACTCACTGACTTTTGAACAGTAGTGTACATGTTAACCACAATAATGAGAACCAATAAAATTAAAGCTTCAATTTAAACAGGATTTTGTACATTATAATGTAGCAATAAAACAAAAAAAAGGAAATGCTTCTTTTGAATATGGTTGCTGTGGTGTCAATGCTATGCGTTCTTTGAGATCACTAAATACCTCATGTTTGAAGCATCAACAGGTAAAGTGAATGCAGTGTTTTCAAAAGTATCTCTTTACAGGGGATTTTTTTTCTTTGTGAAGCAGAAAAATGTGGCAATATTTATGATCCATCGCAGCAAACAGCAACCGCAACCGCAGCCTGATTTGCTCTCATTGTTTTGTTTAACTTTATCTCTTGGATCACTTTTAGACTGCAGCTCAGCCAAAGAACTGAGTCTGTCTGTAAAAGTACTAATCCTGACTGGCTGTCTGACTGGCATATCTCTGTGGAGAGAGCGACCGCGGTTTATTCAGAGACAAATATTTCATTACACAAGAAAGCAGTTAGGGGTCTTCATTAACAGAGACAGAAGGATTTGTTTTACAGGATTACCCCATTTGCATTTTTTTAATTACGGCACAGAGCCACAAAGCCACCTGGTTTGAGTTGATAAAGGGGAGAAGAGGAGAAACTGAGGCTGATTAGTCCAGGATTCAAGGTTTGTGAATATATTAAATGACATTTGCATTGAGATGCAGTGAGGTCCTAATCAAAGCACAACGGGAAGACTCTGGGCTTTCACACCTGGCTTCAAAGACTGGGACTGAGATATATTCTGACATGGAAACAAGGAGAAAAAATTTAGCTCGAGATTTAATATTACCTGTTACCTGTGGAAGTGGTGAACCAAAACCACATTTGAAGCCAGATCCTGTGAGCTCACACAGCTCTTAATATAAAAATAGTGTTCTCTAACGGTATGTGACTCTGTGTGTGGGGGGGGAAGTAGACAATTGCATTTTCTCATGCTGTGTAAATAAAACCAAAGCCAAATGCAACTGACTGAGCATGACGATTCCCCACTGCAGTAATCACTAAGCACAGGGGATGACAGTGACACATGGAGGCTTGTTAGACTTTTACCGTCACACACATCCCGAAAGAAAACAAGAGCTTTACATAACATCGGAGGCACCGTGCACAAGGAAGATATGACAGGTGGAAGTAAACACTGATAAAAGCCACACAGAGTGTCCAAATATAGTAAATATGCTTTTCTAATGCTGCAAGAAGAAAAAAGTGCAACATAAGAAGCAGTAGAATTTACATCAATCCTTCTTTACATATCAGACATGCAGACAAATGAAACTGACTTGTTTGGCCACATTTTTCACACAGCCAGGCAGTAAAAAAAAAAAAAAAAAAAGGACAGGGTTGTTGCAAATTGTGGGTTGTAGGTGCATGGTTATAGACACAAATTTATGCACACAGGATCTGAAAAGGTGATGTGATTAAGACCGGTTTATGAATAAAAACATTTTTGGACATTTTGGGAAATCTGCTTATTCTCGTTCTTGGCTTGTGTTCGACAAGAAGATTGCACAGACCAGTGGTTTCCTCCATGATTGCTGCCTGGCAAATCAGGCGTGTAACTCCATAAAAACACAAATGATGATTTCTGCATTTCCTTTTTTTATACAAATTAGACTAATTATGGATAATTTGTTAATTTGCAGCTAAAGAGGTAATTTTAAGCAGAATTTTTCCTATCCTGTTTTCAGCCTTTATGCCAAGCCAGCAGTGGAAAGTAACTAAGTACATTTACACAGATACTTGAGTTAAGTTCGATTTGGAGTTAGTTGTAGTTTACTTCAGTATTTCCATTTTATGCTACTTTATATTTATACTCCAGTCCAATTCAGATGCAAGTAATGTGCTTATTACTGTACGTTTTTGTGATAAATCAACTTGATGATAATAAAAAAAAAGATGAAAATATAAACATAATCAACAAATAAATTGAGATGTAATATTACAGAATAATATCAAACTTCACTGATCTGTCTCATTAAACTAACCACATAACTAAAAATTTTAATCTTGTGAACACAATAATAATAATTTCAATTGCTGGTGATTTTATTTCCTTGAAACAGCTGCCCTTTTGTTTTTTTACTAAGCAGATCTTACCATTTCTATGTCTTGCATGCAACAGTGGATTACAGCTCCACAAATGATTCCTTTGATGAAATAAGTCTGGTTACTTTTCATGTTGAGAAAGATTAATAAGAGAGGCCACACTTCAAGAATCTGCTATAAAAAATGGCAGATTGTTGCTCCCTCTTAGCATTAAATATCCACGCTCATTAATTATGGTAAGGTGACTGACTGGAGGTATGAAGCAGCATGACACTGGTTATGTTACATTGCTGGGTGTCCTCACCACAGCTCTTTCTTCCCACCGCTCCTGGGTCAGCCTCAAACCACTTGGAAGGAAATGTTTTGGGTACAGCTGCTCCTAATACTCCTCCCTGTTTCAGACAACAACACCATCATGTAAAATAGAATCATCATTCATCCGCTCTGTGTGTTCCAGCATAAAAAACAACACAACAAGCTTTGAGATCTAAAATGTAAAAAAAGTTTTAGTATTGATGCTTCAGCACCAGACTGTGACATCTCTGGTAAATGGTGTTTGACTTCATCAACAGTCAGTACAATAGGACCATTGTGAAAAATATTTGACTTGAAATGACCCTCTTAAGAGCTCTGAACGCCGATTACATTAAATAACACACAAGTACAAAGAAGTCATCCTGACCAGCTAAGCAGATTTTCGAACTTCAGGACCATGGCGCCTCAGTGATCACCCCGTGATAAAAACACAAATCATTTCATATATCAACAAGCTCGCAGTTTCCCAGCTGATGTGAACTGACTGGTGGCTCCGGAGCTTCAGAGTCTCTGGGCAGCTTTCCATCTGCAGACAGGAAATGCTCCGGGGACAAACTAGCTAGACCCGGTTCTTCTTAATGCATGACAGACTCCTGCACTTCAAAAGGCCATGAAAAGAAGGCCGAGGCCAGAACACAACGGAGTGAAATGGATCAACTAAGCAGAAAGGATGGCATTGTTTGGAGGTCACAGACAGACATGAAGACATTATGTTTGTGAGACCTTGAAACCTCAGTGAATTACAGCCAATGACCTTTTCGAATAATAGCAAAAAAATAGATTTTTTGGTAGTTCCACAGATTTGTTAAGGGTTTCTGTATCATTGCGAGATAGCGGCATGGCGTAACTATGACAACAAGCGAACGCTACGTCAGCTGCCTGCTGACGATCACATGATTGTGCTCCTACTTCAAATCGACCACTGCAAACTTATCAGGACTTATCCATCAGAAACCATACAATGACTGAGCAGCCTTGGTGGAGTACTGCACTCTGAGTGCTTTTCTTGCTCTACAAGTTTTCTTAGTGAGATGTTTAAAATCCCTTTTTGTGGTCTGAAGAAGGAAAACTAAGTGCCTGATCTGTTTTGGTCACATAAATAATAATCAACTCATGATGACAATATTAATTTGCATATAAGAACACATTTTTCTGAATATAACGCTGAAGGGGTTGCCACCATGTTAAAAACTGATGAAAGGGGTCGTGATCAAGAACGTGGGAGTGAGAACGAATTGCACCGCCATATCTGGACAAAAAGTCAAGACAGAAAGAAAACGAATACGGTGGACAAATGCCATGAAGCAAAAAGTGCAAACAACAATTAAATAGATTAAAAGGTAATTATAGCTTTTGTATCTGTATAAGGGGAGCATTTTTCATAGCAAGTCAACCTCAATGTGATGAAAAGCAAATGGTGGAGCCATTTTAAGGGTCACCAGAGGGGCGCTGCAGGGAGAGTAGAGTGCACTTTTAAGGAGCCACCGATTAGTCCAGGTGTGGCGCACAAGAGATGCATTGTTTTTGAACGCAGGCTGCTGCAGACTGGTGCAGGCTAGCATGTTCTTTGAGTTGGATTTTGGACATTTGATTGTTGTTTTTTGAACAAAATAAATGGATTGGCGTATCCAACCAAAGTAAGTGATTTGCTGTATTGTTTGTGGGAGCAAAGAACTGAGAAGCAGGCCGACAAAGCCGTGAGTGCAAAACCGGGAAGGTGCATCACCACGGCAAATATCACTCCATCTATGTTACACGGGTAAACAAAGCTTGGCAGTTGTTTTTGCATTAAATAGCACAGTGTATGTAACTAACTGTATATAAGCTACAACCTTGTCTCCTAACACTAAGTTCCTATGACACTAAACTGGAGTATAAGTTACATTTTGAAGGAAACTAATTTTCTTTCAGATTATGTTTGTGACATAGCATAAATACGTTTCTAATCAATATATTTTTGTCATTAATTCTATTGTTTTCCAACTGTCAATACATTTCAGGAAATCGTTAATATATTGGATGGAGTGGAATTTGCCACAGAACGCAGAGAGGTTTCAATTATGTTGTAAAGGGGTTGTATTTGAAACAATACAATGGCAAGCTTTTCCCAAGCTAGTTTTGGTGCTTAAAGATACAACCACACAGTTAGGAGTTTTAACACAACCAAACAGCAAATGAAAACAAATCTCAAGTCTGCATGAGGCACAAACCCCAGACATCACTCTTCTATCATTCAACATGAACTCTGTGGTTAGTTGAAAGTGAACCTGCTTACTTCACAATGTTATTTTGTCAGGAGAAAAAACATTGTGGGAATGTAATAAAAATTCAGTTTATACATTACAGGACTGTTCTCCCAATTATGTTGTGCTGTCAAACAAAATTACAAATTTGTCACCAGTCTGTCGCAATTTACAAAATCACTGCTTGCATTCACTGGATCACAGTTGCAGAGATGTGGTTGGGGTTAAGGATGGGCAAACAAAGCACACATTTTTGACTCCAAAGTCACATTTGTGATTAAGTTGAGGCAACAAAAGCCCTTAAGTATGTCATGAGAAGTGATACACTGATAGCAAGCCGTTGCCATATTTCTGAAAACCTGTTTTTCTATGTCCCTGTAGGCACCGTAGATGCTACAAATGTGGGAGTTATGTGAAATGGTGGCAGCAAGTGCAGGTGTAACTTGTGGATGAATAATATTAATTCTATCCAACAGTCGTTAAGATATTGTATCTGGATCAAAGGGGGAACTGGTTAATTCACAGACCAACAAACAGACACACATTGTCTTCCTTAAGGCTCCATCGCTAGAACATGAAAACTATTTAACAAACCAGATCAAGATGAAATGTGACCTGTCTACATAGCAAATTCTGTCTCTTAGCAGTATAGCTTTGAAAGGGTAAATATTTAGCTAGTGCTTAAAAATCCATTCAACACTCAGTGAAAGAGCAGCAGCAAAACTTTGCACAAACATGAAAAAGAGAAATAGCTGGAAGATGGATCTGATTACAAATGGAATTTAGATCCACTGGCTATGAAATGATAGCATGTCATAATTACAGGGAACTAGTCCCAAACATCAATACAGAGAAACATGAAAAAGCAACTCCAGTGCAGCCAGATAAGACAGAACCAATGATTTCACACAGGGAGACTGAAGCATTAGCTGCTAACCCTACTGGGTTTTAATTAGCTGCAGCAGTAGGCTACCCATCACTAAACACATCAATATGATCTCTGCTGGATATAGAGAGCAACAGTATCCATGAAAGACAGGAGAGAGACGGAGATGGAAAAAGAAGTGATTAGTGAGTAAGTCTGCACCCACCACGTACTCTGCTCCTCTGCTGCCATCAATTTTTACGAATACATTTCTTACATGTATGTGTGTTTGAGCAGGGGGTTGGGTGGCTGGGGTGGGGCTTTAAAGCAGGCACCATACAGTTACCATGGCAACGTGAGTCTTTGAAGTTTTTTGCCCCCTTTTTACAGCTGGATATAACAACCAGATCTGCTCTGTTCTCCTCTCAGCTTTCTAGCCCCCTCTCTCACCCCTCTCCCACCATCTCCCTCTCACTCCTTTCGCTGCATCAAAAAAATTTTCTCTTTGAAGACTTAAGCCGATTCCAAGTCAAACCCAATGCTATTTCTGGCTCTATTCTAAGACTGAGCCTGTGGCTTTGTGCAGTGCTGTGTTTGACATCTGTGTGTACGATGGAAAAAATATGACTCAGTGCGCTTGTGTATGAAACATGTGTGTGGAAAAGCTAAAGAGATAGGTATACATATGTGTGCAGCACAACAAACACAAACAGACAGTATGATTACAAAGCTGCCTGCTGGCTGGGACCGATAATGAGACATGTTTCATGTGTTTGAATATGTGTGTGAGAGAGTATGCGCAAGTACAGACACAGATCTTAAAAAAAGATATCAAAAGAAAAGGAGGGGAGAGAGGAGTGAATGAAAGGAGAAGGATGGTGGGAGCACAGGAAGAGGAGAAGATGAAAGGAGGACAGGAAGAGGAAGACAGGAGGAGGCAAATTAAAAGCATGACATGTGTCATTATGTTTCCAATTTTGTATCTCACATCAGGTAAAGGTGAAATATTAATTAGAACTTATTGCTCACACAGATGATGAGTGGTTTTCAAAACCAGGTGTCAATCACAGACCAGTCTTATTGTGAAAGCATGTTTGGTATGCTTAAATGCTTGAGTGGCCTGCAAAAAAATGAAACCCAGATGGTTTCATGGTTTAAAGGAATTTGTTCAATATTTGGGGAAATTTGCTCTCTTGCAGAGAGATGCCTGGAGATCAATTACCACTGTCTGAATATAAATCCAGTTAGCAAGCATTGTAAAAAGAATAAAACATATAGGCAGGCTGACTCTTTCCAAAGTTAATTAAACCTGCCTCCCTGCAGCACTAAATCTCACTCATTTCTGTCTTACATCTTCTGGGTTTATTTCATTCTGTGCCTGATGCCTGTTACATCCATGCACACACTGACAGATAGCTAACAACAAGTTTTTTGTAGAAGGGAAACGCAGACAAAATCACAATGCTTTGGTTAGAAACTATTCTAAAAATACAGAACAAATAGATTTTGATTGCTTAAAAATGACCTCTATGCACATTCTATGACAAGAACTAAGATTCAGATTCAGATTCAGAAAACTTTATTTGTCCCCAGGGGGCAATTAAAAAGGCACGTAGAGCAGGCAGTGCAACAGTGACGTAGAAAAGACATAGGGATAAATATATATACAAATGTAGAGCAAGTAATATAAGAGTAAAAATACAATTAAAAGAAAGAAAAAAGACAAAAAACACAGACGAAGAAGAAGAAGTGCAAGAAGATATATTTAACTAATTTTTCAACTTAAATTAAATTAAATTATTGGAGTTGGTTATTATTCAACCCAAATATATGAATTTCAAGTTATTTATCTGTACATTTGCACAAAACATTGAAAAGGTAACATAACTTATGAGCAATGGCTCTTTGAGGCACAAACACTAAGGGGCAATTCATGTTTTCCATGTCCATGTGTGCAGGCTGATAAGTGGACATGTTCAGACTCGGTACATAGTACAATGCATTTCCTCTCAAATTGAATGCAGAAGAACACACTGGAATATAACAGCTGTTAAGACATTATGCTGTACCATCATGATTTTTCTGAGCTCAGTGGGCAGACACAGCACAAGATTTCTGGAGAATTTAGGGCAGGCCACAAATTTTGGACTGCATGTGAACAGTCCACGCAGACCTTGGCAGATTTGTGTCAATGATGAAATTTATGTCACACATACCCCTGTGGACACAGACGCCAAAGCTGGAATTAGCCTAAAGAAAAACAGGAGAAGACTTTTCCACATATCTGCATGGAGAAATCCTTGCAAACGACGCCGTCTTCCTGGTTGAACTCTAACCTCTAACTCTAACGACCACACATTTTTATGACGAACTGCCACTGTGGAGTGTTAAAGTTTCTAAATTTCATGGCCACAAAATGTGCGCCATGACAAAAATTGAAGCATGAAAAGAATAAGTTATGGTTGTCTGGAGGGCGAAGCGCTGCATGATTTTTCACCTTTGGCAAGAGCTGCTTGCTGCCTCCTGCTGTTACCAGTCTTACAAACTGACTCATTGTGTTGCTAGTTTTAGCATCATAGGCACACATATGAAGATATCTACCTGAACTATTTTTTTGTCAAAAATTTTAGTAATTGCTCACTGCAAATACAAATCGGCCTGACAAACTGAACTGCTTTCAGAATCAAACCAGACCTTAAATGCATGGATCTACACAAAACGCTGAAACGTTTGTGCAGTAAATAACTCCATAGAGTAAAATGCTGGAAACAAACACTGGCTGATATATAATGATCAACTCTGAAAAGTGAAGCTGAAAACTAAACTGAAATGCCTGAAAGTGCAATACCACAGACGGACAACAGGGGCTGACTCCAGATAACTCTGGCTCCAATAGATTCCCATTTAAAAAATATCAATTTCAGGAGTTTTTTTCATGTCATTATGATTATTTTTGCTAAAGTCCCTCAGTCCACCAGTGTGCTGGTGGCCCATCTGAAAGTAATTTCATAATTACATAGAAATAAGGCCTCATAAAGAGGTACGTTAGGGGTGGGGCTGACCTAATTGACATGTCTGGTTTGGAGTAATCAACCGATGGTTTGGAAGAGACAGTCAGGAGGTTCATTCACTGCTGAGCTTCAGTCATATCCTTGTTGTTTTGATGCAGCTGTGACACAATTATTAATGGTTTTTTTTTTTTACACATTTCCATTGACAATTTTACTGTTTGTTGGCTTGCTTTGAACAGTTTTTTTTTAAATTATGGCTTGTAATTTACCTGATTGACTATAGAACCCTCAAAGATTAGCGTAGATTAAACATACAACTGAGTGTTGGGCAGATTCTTTTTTGGATGAAGCCAAACTATCCCTTTTTTCAGTTCTTGTGCTAAACTAAGCTAACCTTGCAGCTGTTAGCTTCATATTTACTGTAGAGAAATGGTGGTATTGATAATCTCATTTAGCTCTGCATAAGTAAACAAGAAAAGATATTCTCTGTCTTTTGTTAAACAAATTAAACCATCAAATTAATGTTTTTTTTTCTCTGAAAGCTGTTTTTATGCTGACTTTTTGCTAGCTGCAGTTTCTCATACTGGTGGTACACACACAAGAGTGAACATAGCAATGATTTCCAAAAATGCTGGACTATTTCTTTTAGAATACAGCACAGCACAAATATCCATTCACACCTTTATCACCAGGAAAAGGGAGGGTGATCATTATCAGACATCTGAACTCAAAAGTGATTCTGTGCACAGGAGTTGAAAGAGACCTTGAGCCTAATGTGCACAACATACTCGCCGCTTTTTATCCAAATCAGGACTTTTCCACAAAGGCGGTTTTGTTGAGACTGCAGATATTGCGTTGATCACAGTGCAAGAGGGAAGATAAAAGGAGGAGCCTTTCTCAGAACACAGAGCTGCATGTCTCACTGCCAGCTAAGCAAAGTAAAATCTCCCTCAAACCATTTATTCCATCAATTTGCTCAAACAAATGACTTTTGTGACCACAGAATTACTGCAGGATTCCACCCGAAACAAGAACTCCTGTTCAGTAGGCTGTCTTTTAAAATGAAAACTTCTGTTGGAATCCATATATATAATTTGATCTTTACTCATCATGTCTGATACTTTGAGGTACTTCATGTTCACAAACTGTGATTAAAGTTTCACTCAACAGTCAGAGACCGGAGGAACAATTCAGTTTTAGGGTGGACGTTCCCTTTGATGGCACTTCCTCCACCATGACAATATGTCATTACACTGTAAAATCTCCTGCAGAGACTGGGCTGCTCGCTATACAATTAGTCTGTCTTTAAACATCATTGTCCACATGCCTTGTGTAATCGTACTGGGTGGCCTCTATCACGCTTAAATTACTTCTTGCATAATTTGTGTAATTATTAAAGGTTGTAGCATAAAATTGCATCTAATTTAAAATGGTAAAAGTGGTTTTTCTGAGGCAGCTTACTTAAAGCTATACTGTCCATACATTTTTCAGATTAGGGCTGAAGCAGCTATTTTTTTTTTTTAAATTTATCACTAATTAATCTAATAAAAGACAAATTATCATCATAGGTCCACAGTTGACATCTTCAAATTGCTTAGTTTGTCTGATGAGCAGCCTAAACCCACTAATGTTTGATTTATTTTAATGTAAAATCGCAGTAAATCATCACATTTGAAAAGCTTGGCAAAGAAAATGTTTGACATTTTTACTTTATGATGCAAAGTTACAACAAAAGCGGTATTTGAGGAGGCTGTGTGCGATAAAAGCAGCAAATATCTGCACAAAATTAACAATGAGCACAAAAAAGCCACAGATAAAGAAAAGCCATTCTGTAAAAATTGTTTTTAAAGGAGAAATATAAAACTGAAACAATTAAATGATTAATAAATCCCCAACAATCCCCTGTCAGAATTCTTAAACAAGGGTCTAATGATATAATCTTTTAGTTTTTTTCTGTTATGCGTTCTTTCAAATAAATGAGAACAACACTTCAAACAGAGAAGATAAACACATCCAGAAGACAATGTTCTGGACCCTCAGTATAACCAGAGCTTAACTTGCACCCAAATAACATCTGGTAGAGTCACAGAATCAAACAGAAAATGTGTGATCTGAATCAAAATACTGTAACTGGATCATTGTGTCTTCATTTTATTCATGTCAGGTCATAGATGATGACAGAGTAAAGAAAAAGTCCTCTATGTAGACGTTGAACCATATGTGTTGTTTTTTTATATCTTACAAAATACACTACCATTCAAAGTTTGGGGTCATTCAGGCAATTTCATATTTTCCATGAAAACTCACACTTTTATCCATGTGCTAACATAACTGCACAAGAGTTTTCTAATCATCAATTAGCCTTTCAGCACCATTAGCTAACACAATGTAGCATTAGAACACAGGAGTGATGGTTGCTGGAAATGTTCCTCTGTACCCCTATGTAGATATTCCTTTAAAAATCAGCCGTTTCCAGCCATTTACCACATTAACAATGTCGAGACTAGATTTCTCACTAATTTAATGTTATCTTCATTGAAAAAAACTGCTTTCCTTTCAAAAATAAGGACATTTCTAAGTGATCCCAAACTTTTGAAGAGTAGTGTATATAAAAGCTGCACAGATGTGGGTTTTTACACTTGATACTAAGGTCACATACAGTATACCGGCATTAAATTATTTAACAGAGTTGAAATAGTCTCTATTTGGTTTATAACACTAGGTCTGGTTATTGTCTGATCTGCATTCTTCAGCTATTTATAAAGGTTTTCTGTTCATGTTATGCTTGACAAAATGTCACTGTGTCTCTAAGACACTAATTCAACTTTTTTATTTCAATTTGGAGTTACAAGTCAATAGATTTCTAGCCAGTTCCCCAAATTAATCCCTTTACTTACTTCTTATGCAAATGTTTTCCTGTCAGAAGAAACCTGAGAGCTGCTCACAGGCTGTAAAAAAGGGAAACCTCTCTACTCACGGGTTGATTAAGTGCAGCATTAACTCACTGCAGATGGATAATTGTGTTGCTTCTTTTCAGAACATTTAGAGTCTCGTAAGTTGTTTCTTGGTCGGGAATGTGATTAATTGACTCATTCATTCGGTCCAGAGTGACCCAGAACCGCCAGGATCCAGGGGCCTGACCGACCTCCCCCTGCTGCCTCAGGCCAGGAGGGGCCCCAGCGTGGAGTGAGATCTTAGACTTTAGGGCTGAGTGGAAGCAGACTCTGGGTTTTGTTGGAGAGGAATTGAAGTGGAGAGAGGGGAGGGGAGTGAATAAAGAGTGGCAGGCTTTGCCCTTGCAGCCCCACCACTGATACACACAGATGGAAAGCATTAGACCTCCATTCCAGCACAAAGATGGCTGGATTATTACATAGAGAGTCTGAGTGGAGTGGGAGGAGAGGGATGGAGAAAGAGAGAAAGGGGAAGGAGACGAGAGAGGAGCTGATGAGTGAAGGGGGGAGGCAGAAAAGCTGTGTTTTCACATTGTAACAACTAAAATTCATGTACTTTGCATGAGAATATGTAAACAGTACTATACATTTGAGAGAGGAGCGCCATGTAGAGACCTGCTGTCTTTATTTAAAGAGCTTTGTGCTGAATCAAAGCAGATTGCTTTACATTCATGTTGAACAGACACATATGAGGCATCATACAGGATAATTACATTGTTCAGTTATCACACCATCTATTACACCTATAATATATTCAAATTTTGCTATTTTCTCCTCAAATTCCCTTAAAAAATGAACCAGTTGTATTTCAGCCGATATGACAGTCTCCTACAGTATATAATCTGCGTCATCTCGTTTCATGTCTTCATTAAAGTTAAATGATGACCACTGAGTGACATATTCAAACCTATTTGTATATGACAATGCAAATTAGCATCAGATGGGAGCATCAGTGCATTACAATTAATTTCTTTGAGTCTGAACCATCGCAAATTTGTAAATGTCCCACAAACAATAGTGATTTGTGTTAACGAAAAACTATCTTATCCTATTTTTAAATGCTTCATCGATTATCACTCAGCCCTTATCTTCTAGGACTGAAGCACACAGCAAGATCCTGGTCATAGGTACAGTAGGTGCACATTGTTGAAAACATGCAGTGATGGTTGCTTTTTTTAAAATTTAGTGTGGAAATACGTGCACACATCCACCTTTGTGTACATGCACCATTTATAGGTGAGGTACTTGCTAAAGGCTATTTATGTCCTTAATCCCAGAGCTATTTATACACTACTTCTCTGTACACACACACATTTGCTTTACTATCAAATGCACCGTGTCTTAAGATATCCATCTTTGAACCTCTAACAGTTTGCTCACTGAATCCAAACACACACACATGCGCACACACACACGCACACACACACGCACACACACACACTTTTAACAATCCTCTCCAGTCATTTAAATGTCATTAGCTTGTGCTGTGTTTTTAAACTGTTAATCAGCAAAAGGTTGCTCTGCCCTCTATTTGGCTTTGACAAAATAATCACACTTACTTAAAAAATTTACAGTTTAAAGTAAAATTCATGTAGAAATTATTACCATGATGTGACAGAATGGATGAATGAATGAATAATAATAATAATAATAATAATAATAATAAAAAAAGCTGACCCTTGACCTGATGTGTAGTACTTGTTAAAAGTAATGACAGCGTTGGTTGTTACTTAAGGTAGGCCACTAGATGCGTTTCCCCCGCATGTAAATGCGCCACATCTGAAAATCGCTCGCATGTTTTTCCTCAGCATGCTGACATTCAGTCACATACAGGGAACACACTGGACAGGTCACCAGTCTATCACTGGGCTGCATATAGAGACAAACAAGCACACTCACATTCACACCTACAGACAATTTAGAATCATCAGTTAACCTCAGCATGTTTTTTGGACTGTGGGAGGAAGCCGGAGTACCCAAACAAAACCCACACATACACAGGGAGAACATGCAAACTCCACACAGAAAAACCCAAGGATCTTCTAGCTGTGAGGTGACAGTGCTAACCACCGAGCCACTGTGCAGCCCAATGAATAATCAGTGATATATTAATGTAAAATTCAAATTGTACTGTGTTGACTGTTTTTAACCTTAAGAGATCTCAAATCGTTGAAGATACTAAAGTGAAAAAAAAGCCTCTTTGACATTTCAATTGCAAAAAGTCAGGCAGGCGATATATTTATTTTTTGATGCAGTCTCCATTTTTACCAAAATATGATTTTAATGAAACTACAGTACAATACTGTATCATCTTCTTTTGCGTGTAATTTTAGCGACAAGATTCATTTTAAGATAAGCGGATGTGGCAAATGTTATCACAGTGCATGTTTGGGTTCATGTGATCTCAGACCTGTGAGACAGGAGAAGGAATGTGGATCCATCTTTCACTCCATTGTCCTCTTTCCAACGCTGTCGCCACACGAGTATCTGCCTGACAAAGAACTCTGTTAATGTTTAAAACAGCTGAATGCTTTCGACCTGAACAATGAGTTTCATCTGTCAAAGACACAGCGAGCACAGTTGTTCAGCACTTCAGCAGGTGTTTCTAACACAAAGTCAGAGACTGGATGAAACCAGTCATGCATGGCTGGTTTTCAGCCATGTTGTTTTATGACTGCATGGATAACTTCAATTTGTTAGTCCGTCCAACCCATCCTGATTCAAACATCTGAAAAACATTCATTCATTTTCCCCAACAGCTAAATCAAGTGGCAATCTGTGCATCAGTCTCAGTGTGCTAAGCTTAGATTGTGATGATAAACAGTATACCTGCCAAACAACCTTATGACCATGTTATCACCCTGAGTAAGTATTGCTAGGTATGTTTGTTTTATTTAAAGAAAATGATGAACATCAATTTTCATAGCAAAAATGATTTCCTTCTGTGTGTCAGACATTAAGTCACACTTCAGTCAAGTTCTGCTTTTTCAGTTTCACCCTCACTTTTTATCTGTTTCAAATGAAGTACTTCAGGTTAGTATTGTGTGAATAAACTTAGAACAAACCAACATTTTGCAGGAGCAAGGAAAACAAACGTTTTGTGTGTCTATAAAAAAATAATTAGCACAAACCAGGCAGATAAACATGCCGGGTTCCTGATCAATCCCTGCTTTGTCAAGGACTCTGGGGAAATTAAAGCAGGCACTGATAGTTCACTTGACAGCGTTCAAAGGCCTCACTTCACTTCCCCTCTCCAAGGTCAGTGTGTGGCAGCACGGACAGCGGAGGTCAAGCGCCTGTCAGCCCTTCAACAAATACAGCTCATGTTCCCAAACAATCAGGGGCTTGTTAGAGGCTTCCGGCGCTGCCATGACAGAGTGAGAGGACGATGAAACTGTATCCTTCTGCTGCTCTCACCCACATTTCTGCGTCCCGTCCTCTCAGTGATCATACTGTCAAAGCAGAAGCCTTCATTTGTTAAAACCAGGACTCTCTTGATGATGTGAGATCTTTAATTTTCCTGCGTGACAGTAAACTCTCCCATCTGCTGTAGTGCACTGATGAGGTGAAGGTTAATGTGGTAATGTTTGTTGACTTGTGTTTTTAATCAACTTTAATCAACCAATGATTATTTTCATTGTAGATGAATCTGTCAATTATATTCTTGGTTAATCCATTAATTATTTTATCTGTAAAAAGTAAAGAAACAGCATATGACAGCCGGGTGTGGCTGTTGCAGCATCACTCGGCTGTGATGTAGCACCACATTGAGGTAAAAGCATGTTGTCACCACTAGAGGGCAGGAAAAGTTGCACTTTTAGGCTGTGGTTGTGGTCCAATCTTCTTTTTTGCTGAGGAAGGTTCCTAACTAAATGAAATGACATTGAAGCAGGAGTCATGTTTAGAGCTGGTGGAATTCTCTACATGTTAATAAAAGTTGCCTCAGTATTTCCTTTTTTCCATCCCTTATAGTCGAGATACACTTGTTTCTCCTTTAAATGAGGAAGGGAGGTGATGGCATCCCAAAATTCCTTGTGGCAGCAGCATTCAAAGTGATGAGTCTTCCATGGCAGACCCACATCCACAACATCCACTACTGCATGCTAACGGAGCCTAAAATTGGTGGAATTGGATTTGAAGTCCCCATGAATTCTCCTCCATGTCTTTTCTTGACATTCTGACATTTTCTACTGAGGTTAAAGAAACAATCTTACGAAACCATGCAGAATGTAATTTTTTTAGAGTCCTCGCTGCAACACCAATAGAGTTACTCTTTAAAGGTACCGTGTGGAGTGGGATGCCACATTTTGTGTGTCTTAGCTTTGCTTCTCCATGAATTGATCATCTGTGGGAGTAAAACACCAAGACACATAGAAGTATGTAAAAGTAAAGCAAATGCAGAAAAGGTTTAAAGTGAAGAATTTGGTTATGAAGAATACAGGCCCGAAATATGTTACAAATCATTTTTTGTTTCTTTACTGAAGAAAAAAAATGCACTCAGGACATTTTATTGACCTTAAGGACACTTTCAATGAGAAATGCACCTTTGACATGAATGCTTGTTCTCTACATTCCTGAATACAGTGCCCAGCAGTTACCCATCATTAATGTCTAAATTGCATGCACTTTGTGAAATAACCAGCTCTCACACACCAACATACTGACTTTAATGCCTGCCCCCTAAAAATCAGAACATTTAATGTCCATTCCTCCCTCCCTTCCTGATCCTCCTAGTGTTCTCAGATGAAGCCAGATCCCACAACTGGAAACAATCAAGTCCTCTGACTCGTTGTTTACATGTTGTCTCCATAAAGACTATGAGAAAATGTAAAGGTAGACGTTTCACCCTGGTGATCCCTCTTCTGTGTACTCAGCGTTTAAGTCACACATAAACCCCTTTCAGCTATTCACTGCACTTTACCTGTCTCCCTGTCTTTCCTCTCTCATTCACCCTTCTTTCTTTCTTTCAAAGACAAATGCACATCCATTCTGTTCTTCAGCCTCTCTTTTGCCTTCAAAGCCCATTACAGCCCATTACATCCTGAACTCACAGGGCTAAATGAGGCTCCTTTAGCAGAGAGCACCCTCAGGGCTCGTCTGTCATTGGTGAGGAGGGAGTGGTCGTCCTCAGTTTCACGGTTTGGCTGCAGGACGTTGCTGCTCTGGCTTTGAACCAGAGGGATTTTAGCATTGAGACAGGACACACCCATCCCTACTTCACCTATTATTCAGACCCTGAGCCTGGCTTGTTTATGTCCATGTATAAGTGGTGGCAATTAAGTCTAAATGCAAATATATCACCTGTGCAAGCAGAATTTCAGGTACATCTACTTCACTCATTTGTCATATTGAGCATTCATCTGACCACTGCAGTTACTAGCTGCTTTTGAGATTATGATCTGAGCTTATAAAATACTTCAAATTTCCAAATGAACTGGTTTGTGAGCTCTTCTATAGAGGCAGTGCCTAGCAGTTCCACCAAAGAGACATTTCCTCTCTAAACTTCTTACGTTTCCATTTAAATAACAGTTTAGTAAAATCATCTAAAATTCTACAAGGTACAAACAAGTATTCTCTCAAGCATTTATCATGTCATGACCCTCACACTGACTTTAGGCCTTTTGTAAAGGCTTTGTTGGGGTACATAATTATATATGAAGTGTTTCACACTGGCACCAACTTAACCAGCTAAAACAGTCAAATGTTGCTTACACACTTTTACCTGTTAATACCGTGACTTCATGGTGAGACGCTCACCGGGACCGTTTACTGCACATTGTTTTACTTTGTTGCTTTAAATACATTCTGCTGATGTAGCTTTTACAACTTTTACTTCAAGCTGCTATAATGAATATTTTATTATAGACTGCAGCAAAAAACATTGTAAAAAATGTTGCGTAAGGGGTCACTAATAATGAACCCACAGAGAATTATCACCTGACTACGTAGCTCCCTTCAGCTTCAAAGAGCTTCAGAGTGAGTTTCAGCTCATGTGTAGCTGTCTCCTGCTCATTTTACTTATTTGGCTTGTTTTTGCCATAGTATGCATCTGTTTTCAGTGAAAAACCTCCCAAAACTCCTTGTACACTATCTGCTCAGGACCAAACAGCAGACAGAACTAGTAAACAGCTACAAAGCCAGATGTTTTCCTCAAGAACAATAACAGAGCTAAAAGAGAGTGACTACAATTCCCCAGATGGCCAAAAACACAATTCCAAACATATGATATGTTGTTTCGGCTGCCCACACATGGCCAAAAAATCAGTCATTGCAGGATTTGAATACTTGTGGCAATGCTGCCATTTAGTCTGCTTTTTTTGGCATTTCAGGAAACAGAAATCACTGATGTATCATCAGCTTCACAGAAATGAGTCACTTTACTACAGTTGATAAAATTCCAGTTAAACCATTTTCTGCAGGTTTCTTGCCAAGTGTCTGATCTTTACTGTGACAATGAGCTGCTCCTTTACCAAATCACCAATAACCAATCACACAACGTTTATCCTCATCACTGTTATTATCTTTTGTGATATTTATGTTTGCCTCAGTAGCGATGGCAATTGCAAGTCAAAAGTTGTCAATACATTTGGGTTAAAACTGAAGAACAATTGAAGATGGTGGTTCATTTCATAGCCATGGTGCTTCATGTCTGTAATAAAATATTCACACTCAAGGTTAACTGATTTGGGTTTTGTTCCTGAGAATGAGCTGAGAAAGTCTGTGAGATACAGCTAAAAGCTTCAGAATAAACCAATACAGCATAAAACAATGTTAATTATCCTTTCACTGTCAAATGATTCAAAATTGCATCACATCCAAGTAATTGCAGTACTTCTGCACTGAACAGCAGGGTATTTGCTTTTATGTGTAAATGAAGATGAACAGTTTAGATTTATTAAATTTAAAAACACAAGACCTATAGCAAGAAAGCAATGAAGTAATAGTCTGAAAAATCAATGCTTCATTAGTGAAATTTAAATCTTTCTTTTTTTAAATAGTATGTCCACTTTTACTTTTGATTAAAGACAACCTTATTTTGCATGAAAGATACTAAGGTTGCACAAATTTCTGGAGGGATTAAGCAATTTTTCAATAGCGGCTCTTTGAGGGAAGGGTTAAAATACCCTAAAGAATTCAGGCAACATACTTGGTGAGGTCATAGTTTTCACCTTTTTCCTCTTCAGAAACTCTCGGCAGTGTGCGTTGGATCGTTATCATGATTGAATATTCCTCTTCTGCCAAGCATCTGCAGACAGGGAGTCATCATGTGAGCCAGTAGTTTGGTGTATCCATAGACATTCATGCTGCCATCTATAAATGTCATCTCAACAACACCTTGCCAAGTGCTGCCTCATATCAGCACACTCAACTGCTGTGTTTCACTGTCAGGACTATGCATTCACTGTTGTAGTCTTAGCCAGGTTCATGCCAAACATGCTGGACCTCCAGCCCAAAACAAGCAATAAAGATGTCATCTTACACTTTGCTAAACAATGACTGGCATTTTTAAAAGCAGCTTTCTGACATGTGTAGGTGAAACAAATAAAAATAACATATAGATTATTGAATAATAAAAATAATCATTAGTTGCACCCCTGACATGATCATTGAAAAGCTGCAGTTAAACAACAGTGTAACAACTAGATCTCTTAAAATGGCTTTAGTTTCAACTACATGAGTCATTTTTTTACCCTAGATATCTCGAAACTTGCTAAATGCTCATGAGGAAGATGTGTTTCATATCCTAAAAAGTTTCTAACCAACAAAAACTGGTTTGGCATGACAATGAGGCAGCTGCACACACACATCAGTAATGAACGTCAAAGTCCAGACTGCCTTCCAGGATGTCAGTGGCTGTGTCTGACAGGATCCTGGCATCTCATCACAGATCACAGATGTTGGTTTCTATCAACTACAGATGCCTCCTTTCTTCTCCTCTGTCTCCGTTGCCCTCCTCCTCTCATAGATTCTGTGGCAGCACTTGCAAGCATAGCAAATAATTTTAGTTCTTGCCTTAGGAGAACTTACATCCAAAAGCTTCAGAGCGCTGAGTCTCTGATGAGGCAGTCAGGAGGGTTTACTCTGCTACTGCTGCTCACACAACATGTTCAGAAAACAAACTGAGGAGTCGAGTCTATATCACTGAATGTGAACACACACAAACATACTGCAGATTCATAAGATGAGGGTTAGGAGGGACGAAGGGCTCCTTCAGCTGCACTGCAAGGTGGAGCTTCGTTTTCCACAC